>NC_056526.1:24486416-24664896 GCF_019175285.1 Sceloporus undulatus | reverse complement strand
GGCCCCTTTCTCCTTCTCCCCGCTGCCGCAGGGTGTCCTTGGGCTTGAAGCCCCAGGGACACCCCTTTCAGGCTGCAAGGAAGCGGCGTTTTGCTGCTCTCCCGCAGCCTGAAAAGCGGCGATCGGGGCTCAGCGGCTGCCGTTCTGACAGTGAGGCCCCAATACACCGGGGAAAGGGGCGGGTGCAGCCCCACCAAATGGGCGGTCTATAACCCCGCCAGTGTTTTATTAGCTGGAAACTTCGGATTTTAGTTTTGCTTTAAGGCAAACTGAGAGTAGCAAACCCTGAAAAAAAAAAGCCTGTGTGTATAATTACTTGAGATCTAGCATGTAATGGTTTGGGCATTGGACTAGGAATCTGGGAGACTGGTTTGAATTTCTGTTCAAACATGAAATCCCACTAGGTGACCGTGGACAAGTCACATTCTCTCAGCCTCAGAGGAAGTCAGTGGCAAGCTCCTAATGCAGAAATATTGCCAAGAAAACCCTGAGGTAGGCCTGAGGTAGGTTTGCCATATGTTGGAAATGACTTGAAGGCACACTACAACAAATGTCCATTTTACCTGTGGATATTCTCACCGCAATAGTAAAAGTTAATTGGCTTTTCCAGGTGGTGATCATTCAGCCAGCTAGTACATTTACAAACATATT
The DNA here is from genome assembly GCF_019175285.1 of Sceloporus undulatus. NCBI lineage: Eukaryota > Metazoa > Chordata > Lepidosauria > Squamata > Phrynosomatidae > Sceloporus > Sceloporus undulatus. Next base: position 24,664,245 of record NC_056526.1, on the reverse strand, counting down.
ACATATCTGCTTTATTGTCTTTGTACTGTTTGGTAGTACAGTTGGACCTCCATTTTCGTGGGGTATCTGTTCCAGACCCACCCACCCACCACCACCACCCCCGCAAAAACGGAGGCTCGCACTTATTCAAGATCCATTCATCGATTCCCCTCACCACACTTCCATTGAAAAACTAGAGCAGCCAGTTCATCTCCATGCACAAAGACCGGTTTACTGTGTCTTTGTGCACTAATGACCATCATTAAAACTGGACCTGCAGCTTCTTTTCCATACACAAAGGATTTGTAATTTACATTGACATACTCACATACCAATGGCATATATATGTCTGTGCCTGGCTTCCACTCCACCAAATGCATCTGAGGAAGTAGATTGAAGTCTACGAAAGCTCATGCTGCCAATTTCTTTTCTTCAGTTAGTCTCAAAGGTGCTACAACAAAGGGAAGATTACTTAAGGAGTGTGGCATTAGGTACAAGTCTTATTGATATTCTTATGGGTCTCTGAATTTTGTTCAGAAGCATAAGTGCAACTAGAACTTCTGGATGCAGTGGTACCCCCGCCCCTGGATAGTCTCTTGGCAGTATTTGTGCATGGAAATCTTAATGGATTTCCTGTCCTGTAGTTTGTAGAAATTTGGGTGTAATCCAGAGAAGTAGGACAATTTATATTATTAAATATGACTTACATTTAAATATTTTTAACACTAATTGAAATAAATGGGACTTAAATTTTAAGTTGCATTTGTCATTTCCTGACCTGCAGGGCCACAGTTAAATTGCATACCACCCTATGCCCTCCCTGTCTTCATAACCTTGACTTAAAGGGAAGCACTGTGATTTGTATCCCTGAAATAGATGTTAATAGATCTGTGCAGTATTCTTGGCAAAGTTTCTGTTTAGCCTGACATTGAAGAACTGTTCAAATGATTAAGCCAGGAAGTCCAAGAAAGTTGTTCTTATGGATGTTTTCCCAGCCAAGCCTTCTCATCATTATTATTTTTTTAGTCTTTGCAAGGTGCTCAAATAATCCAACAGGGTAAGTGGGACCCTTTAATATGAATAGCCTCTCTTATGTTTTTGCCCAGCAATATTTGTGTGGCAGAAGGAAATGTATTTTGAATTTGGCCCTTATAATGAATACTCTAGTTGTACCCAGTGGCTGTTCACAGCACATGTGCAGATAAGATAGAGCAGGGTTGTCCAGTTCATTTGAACACTAAAGTTGGTTTTTAACTAGTACTTAGTAAAATTACTGCAATTAGTCAGTAGTCAGTTGTTTTTTAAAATGTTCCTGCTTAAGACACATGATTTATTCTTCTGATTCTGAAGAGCAAACATTATGTTAAGGAGAATGCTAAAGCCTCTCAGGAAAACTTTGATAAATATTCCAATCAGGCATGAATTGGAGTAATATATTATTTATACATTCTCTCGCTTAGGAAGCGTGTTTCTGTTGTCCCATTATTTTCACTAAAGGTTTCCTATTGACAGAGTTTCTTTTGTTGCTTAGTTAGAATTTCTCTTGATTGATTCTGCATCTGAAATCAATTTTCTGTTACACAAGAAAAGCTAGTTTGGCAATAATGTTAGACAGACTTAAGAAATTACGTGACTCCAAAGAGTAGACTAAGCAAAGAAGGGGAAAATGTCCTAAAGTAAAATATTCTGTAACTAGCCAAATAAAGTACTCCCTATTAGCAAAAACCCAGCATATTATCTGTAATATTGTAGTGTTGTATGGCCCTTTGCTGCTCAAGATTCCTGATGACAGGCTTCCTTTTGCCCTGTGGTCTTTGTGTCCCAGACCCCTACTTCTTTGGGGCATGAGCAAACTCTTCTTAGGCTTTTATCGGCTTGGCCTTTACTCCCTGTCAAATCAAAGTGATGTTCTCTCTACACCCAGAGCACTTCAGGCTACATGAATTAGTAGGAGAGAACCTTTTCCATAAAAAGAAACTCCTCCAAATTACATCTGCCAGCTCAGTTCTTCAGCTTTTAACGCCATAATGTTTCAAGACCAATTTTAATGAAGTTTACTTAGAAAGAATGGTTACATTAGAGAAGCAGTGAGACTCTCTTTATTTACAACATTTGTATCCCACACCTTCATCCACTGGGGGTTCCTAATGAAACAATATAGAATAAAACGTCACTTCTAGACTAAATGCAGAAGCTTGCTAATTTCATTGCACAAGCTTTAAGAAAGCAGGCATGTATTCATGCTATGGTCTAGAATGAGGTGACAGATGCCCCTGTTGTTGGATGCAGCCTGATAAGCCTTTGAATCTGATCCACCTTTCCTTTGGTGTTCCACTCAGAATTTGGTCTCCAAGCTTCCATGCTTTCATGGTTGGCTGCCAGACCCTTGTTCTTGGCAACAATGAGGAGAATGAGGGAATATGAAGCTCACATAATGATGAAGGCCAAACAGAAAGTGCAGAGGCTAGAGTGCTGTATATTTTTGTGTATGAGAAAGAGCGAATGGCTAGGTAGATGGATAATTGTTGTATAAAGAATTAATTGGCCACTTAATATGTGGCTGGACAGCTGAATTGTGGCACTCAGAAGTAATCATTTCAGGATTTATATAGTATAGACTTGGCCACTTTGATTAATTCTGTGGCTGAGATGTATTATGCTAAACAGGTGTCATTCTCCTCTCCTGTCTCTTAGAGTTAGGGATTGAGGGTCCTTGCCTCTTGTCAGCTGCCTTGGGTTACCTTGTTAAGTTTCTGGTCATCTAGTTTATGATGAACTAGATAAACATCAGCTCTCAAATATCTTCAAGTCTTGGACTTCCAGGATATCAGTGGGGAAAGGAACGGACTGTTTTGGTACTCTTTTAGCCTATTTATTATAAATATTTATTGGTGCATATATACATATACATTTATTTCAGGGAGAATCGCAGACACAGCATTGTTTGGACCCTTTAGCTTAGTTATATTCAGTCTATAAGATTATATGTCAGGCGTTATTCTATTATGTTGCATTCATGGCATCTTATATTAAGTCACATAACCATCACATATTCATCAGGACATTCATAGAGACTTTATCTCTCTATTCACCTCTTTAATAGGCTTGGTAATAAGTAACACACATAAGAATATCAGCCTTTTAAACCAGTTGACATGTAATATTATCCTGGTATCCTCATGAACAGGTTCTCCTTAATCACATAGTTTTTCATCTACCTGCTAAGACAGTCATACAGACTATTCCTAAAGGCTTTTACATAATCACAATCTTGTCACTTATCATATTCTCAGCTGTTTTACACTTAACCAATTATTCATGCCACTCTCATCTGTATGAGGAGTTTTACAACTCTAACAGGTTTCTGTGTAACCCAGGCATTCAAGGGTTAAACTTTAAGAACTTCTTAAGCAAGTCTTTCAACTGCTTTAATTTCATGTAAGCATATATCTCCTAGGCTAAGGCTAGGAAATTATTAGAATCAGCATTTTAGGGTGACATGTCAGGGCTTATCAGGAACTTTTCTTGGGAAGGCTACATCATTGCCTTCTCTTCCTACAGTAGAGGCTTGTGGAATAGCAGCTTACCATATATACTCGATTATAAGTCAAGAAACTGATGCCAAAAAACTGACTCTAAAATCTTGGGTTGACTTATATCATGGTCAGTACAGTAATAGTGCTTAGAAAGGTCCTGAAAGAAGCACCAACTCGTGTCTCGGCAGTGATTTCGGAAAGAACTGCCGGCATTGTGTGTGTAATAGGTGATTCCTTTCCCGATCCAATGTTAAAGACTGCCCTCCCTACCAAACCTCTCATTTAAATCCAGTTCCATTCCAATCTGGTGTTAAGGATTTCTCTCCCAACTAAACCCCTCATTTAAATCCGCTTCTTTCACTTCTCAATCCAGTGTTAAAACCTTTTCCTCCAGCACCAGGGAAGAGGTCTAGAGAAGGAGAGGGAGGGAGGGAGGGAAGTGGTGTTTTCCCTTTCAGATTCTTTATTATCGTCTCCTAAATTTTGCTTTCGACTTATCCATGGATCATATAAAAATCCATGATTTTGACCCTAAAACCTTTCCTCGACTTATACATGAGGTCAGCTTGTACATAAGTATATACGGTAATTATGCAGCTCTAACTTAACTCTTTTATTCTCTCCTGATGTCCACTCAGTGTATCAGTTATCCCATTGGGTTTATATCTTATATTTTTGTTGGGCACAGTAGAGCCTAGTGCACATTCCGCTTTTAGAATACACCCAGGTGTCTCTAACACACTAACTGGCAGGATGACCTAAGGTCATCCCTTGTGGTTTTTGTTTACATTTTTAAAGGAACATTTAGCATTCTTCCCCGATTTGAAATCTAAACAAGCATTTTCCTTCCTTCCCTTATTACAAGCCAGAAAATGGGCAAGTGTTGTCATGCATCTTAGGCTCCATATTTTATCATTTGTAGGTATTGTCAGGGATGATGGGAGTTGTAGCTCTTCACCTCTGGCTCGAACTCACCACCTTGTTACGCACCGGCGCTGACCAGTTTTGGTCAGTGGATAAAGCTTTGCTCTAAAGCAGCAGAGTTACAGAGAATAGGCTGAAGACCCTGACAAATTCTCCAAGCCTTCTCACTCTTGCTTCCACAAAAGTCTTCACCCTTCTTCAGGATCCAGCTGGCTCTTGTATCTTCACCCAAGACACCAGACAACTCAGTAGTCTTATATAAAAGATCTACTTTATTCTACTATATACAGCTCCAAACTATCCAACACTACTCCAATACTCCTCAACTACTACCCACAAAATACATTGGGTTTCATAGCCATTATTATAGTCCTTGGAAAACAACACCCACTCTTGTCAGTTTCCACCCAGTGGGCGTGTACAACCATTTTCATTGGTTCTCTTGGTTCATCCCACAATTAATGATTTCCTCATCTCAGCCTTGTCCACTTTAACAATTCTCAGGTGTGTTCAATTATCCACTTTGCATTTCTGTCCTTGGCATTTAGGACTTGTTAACTACATTACCTTTTACACCTGTGTGGCTCCTAATTGCTTCTGCTGAGTCATCCTGACTCTCACATACATGTTTTATTTCATTCACTGTATATCCCATGTTGCTTTTTCCTTAACAGGTATTACCAGTTTATATGCTCTTATTTAAGGTTATATAGGTGGGGTACAGACCGCCCAAAAAGGGTGGTCTGCCCACGCCTTGTTTTGTTCCACAAGGAAGTCGCAGCGGACAAACCACACGGCTCCCTCGCAGAGCAAAAACAACCCGCAAAAAGGAGGTTCTTTTTGTGGCACCAAATGATGCCGCAATGTGCCAGTGGTGCACTTTTGACATCATTATGGAGCCGCGACGTGTGGACGCTAGGTGTCGTCGCGTCAAAATAGCGGTGCCCGTCTGTATAGGGCGCCGCCATTTTGACGCCCTCATCACATACTAGGGGTGAGGCATGTATGGGCGGTGCGCCCTCAGCCAACCCCTAGCACATGACGAGGGCACACTATAGGCCCGTCTGGATTGGGCCATAAACATTCTAATGGTATATGAACAGATTTAGGAGTTGCCAACTAAAATTCGTCTGGCTTGTAACAATACAATCTGAGTCTTGTGGCACATGGAGTAGTAATGAAGACATTGGCAGGGAAATGAGGGATGCAGTCCCCTGCAATTAAGAGCATTAAATGATATGTGGTCCTGACAGATAGTCCCACTGAAAAGTTTTGTCTGTATTTTGTGTGCCAGACCAGGAGTCATAGATGTGTTTAGTGCATCTATCTATCCATCCATCCATCCATCCATCCATCTATCTATCTATCTTCCTTCCCTAAATCTATGCCATCTAACACTCATTATTTTTGTTTCTTTTTCCCAATAGTGATAACCTGTTAAGAAGAGCTGCATGCCAAGAAGCACAGGTAATACCATTCAACAAAATCAAATTAGATTAAAAACCCCTCCTTATCTCACCTGTGCAGGACTCTGGAGATTCTTCCAGTAGGTTTATTCTACGTGACTCGCCTGAAAAGGGGCTGTCTGCATTCTTTCCTCAGAGACTACAAAGCACTTTTACCTTTCTGCAAGGCCTCTGTTTTGCATTAGATTTGGTACCCTCACAAAATATTCAGAAGTACTACGAAGATGGATATTTTTGATTATTCTGTATGACAGTTCAGGAAACTTAATCTGTATTGTTTCTGTTAAGTTAACATAGAGGGTAGAGGTGACTGAACCATAAACTCTGAAAACTGAAATCCTATTTTGTAAATGCCAGTGAAAGTGCAGCTTTTCTTATGACTTCTAGAATCCAAGATCTCCATGTTTTATTATGTTTAAAATGTTTTTGTGTATTTGTTGCATCTTCTGAACTGGGCTTATTTAGGTCTTATGCATTTAAGGAGCAAAAATAAGTTTCTACTGCCAGGGTGGCCTGATGTATGATCTCTCATCAACTACAATTTGATTTAAATTAACTTTAAATTGAATTAACTTTACAGGACAATCCTAAATTGGAAATTGCAAAGCAGTCCTTTTTGGGGTAGGGAGAGTTATTTGAGGGAGTTAGCTATTGGGGGCACTGCACTCCAGTGGTTCTGTTCCTACCTCTCGGGCAGATTCCAGATGGTGATGCTGGGGGACAGTTGCTCTCGTAAAAGAGAACTGACATCAGGCATCTCTCAGGGCGCCATTCTGTCCCCCATGCTTTTTAACATTTACATGAAGCCGCTGGGAGAGATCATCTGGAGACATGGGGCGCAGTGTTATCAATATGCCGATGACACCCAAATTCACTTCTCTATGTCTCCGACTGCTGCAGTGACTAAGGATGGCATCTCTCCTCTGAATGCCTGCCTTGAGTCAGTAATGGTCTGGATGAGGGGAAACCAACTCAAGCTGAATCCAGAGAAAACGGAGGTGCTCGTGGTAGGTGCCCCTGGTCTGGGGAAGGAGATTTTCCAGCCCATTCTTGACGGGATCACACTTCCCCTGAAGAATGAATTTGCAGTTTGGGAGTGCTCCTGGACTCGTCTCTACAGTTGACATCTCGGGTAGAAGCAATAGCCAGGAGCGCATGGTGTCAGCGTCGGCTGATACGCCAACTGCGTCCCTACCTGGTTCAGGGGACCTTGAAACAGTAGTACACACACTGGTAACCTCTCGTTTAGATTTCTGTAATGCCCTCTACATGGGTCTACTAAGTTCAGAAGCTTCAACTGATTCAGAATGCTGTAGCCAGACTGATCACCAGGACACCGAGATCAGAGCACATTACACCAGTGTTGAAATCTCTAAATTGGCTGCTGATTAGCTTCTGGGCACAATACAATGTGTCAGTTATTACCTATAAAGGCCTACATGGCCTGGGCCCGAGTTACTTAAGGAAACGCCTCTCCCTACATAATCCGCCCCACAGTCTCAGAACATCTGGCACAAAAATATTAGAACACCCCAAAACCAGGTTGAAAACTGACTCTTGTAAAACATTTTCTGCGATGGCCCCTAGACTTTGGAACAACTTACCAGAAGAGATCTGTCTTATACCTTCTTTGGAAGCCTTCAAGAGGGCATTGAAGACAGATCTCTTCCGGGTGGCCTATCCAACGGATCTCCTCTAATCTGATTTTGAATATCTGAATACGATGACTCGATTCTTACAACTGTGAGCAATACTGTAACAACTCTTCCCTTTTTATTTCTGATTGAAGTATTTTGTATTGTCTATGTATTTTATGATGTTTTTATTGCTGTAATCCCGCTTCGATCCGAAGGGAGAAATGGGAGATATAAATAAAAATTTATTATTATTATTATTATTATTATTATTATTATTATTATTATTATTGCAGGATCTCTGTTTGGATCAAAGGATAGGTCCAGAATAAGAATTGCCAATTTTCAGTGTTTCAGTCTATGTGTTTACACTGTGGTGTAGTATGGCTATATTTACAATTATGTCACATTTTGGTCTCTAGACCATCAGCTCTCAGCACCACTGCCACTCCTGCTGTGATAGCAACACTAATTGTATCTGCAGAGCAATTTCAACCTAAAAACATAGTTTACAAATGTCTTTTGGAAAGCACAAATTTCATATCACTGGAGTTAGAAATAAGTGGGATAACGACTTTGATTGTCATGTGCAAATCAATCAATAGAATTTTTTTCTAGCTTCAGTGTCCAAAATAGATTTCAGTAGACTTGATTCAGTAGAAATTGTTGTTTTGAATATATTGGACACTGCTACTACTTGTTATAAAAAAATTGCCCATGTCAGTAAATGTTTGCGATGTATTACATATTACAGGTGATGGTTCTTTATGGCATCTGATATGAAAGTGCCCAGTGGTCACATCATTCTGACTGGATGCATTGCTGTACATTCATTTTGTATTATAAAAATCTTTGATAAAAGTACACATAAGAACTTTAGGATTTTATTACTACTATTTGGAAATGAATTGTTGGTTAAAGTCATATCATGCATATTGGTATTGTAATAAAAAAAAGCATACCCCAAGTTAAAGACAAATACTTATTATCTCTCATTCTATCAAAAGGTTTTATAGCCTTTCTTTGCATAAATGTGTTGTTTACATATGCAGGTTCCAAGTACATTTGTATTTGTGTTCATATGATCATCTGATATTAACCTATATGCACTGCTGACATTCATATTATATTCATCACTATCCCACTTTTTTCTCTACTTTTTTCTGTTTCCCATTTCCTTTGTGTTTATATTTTTAAAATCCAATAAACATATGTATAAATAATACAATGTGAAAACCTAGCCATGTTGTAAACTTTTGATATTGATCAGTATCGCAATAGTGAAAAATATCCGGAAAATTGAGGGCCCCAAAGGAAGATTTCTTAATGTATATTTTGGGAAGCAATATTTAATAGATTGTCATTTGTTAACTTAGTTATCTCTTCAGCTCAATTAGCATACAAATACAAAAGAAAATTCGGTTTGTGAGCATTGGACTACGACTCTGGAGACCAAGGTTTGAATTCCTACTTGGGCAGGGAAACCCACCCACCAGGTAATCTTGGGCTAGTGATATTCTCTCAGCCTCATAGGAAAGAAAGGGCAAAGGCACCCTGCCTCCATGGAAAACTCGATTTGCGTACTAGCCCTGTTACTTTTGTTACCAACAGTATACCTGCAGTATTTTGGGGTACAAATATATATATTTTTTACAGTAGCAGTTACAGAGAGGCCAAAAAGCATAAACCTGGAAAAGACATGATGACCTTTAAGTGAACTTCTCATGAGTGGTCATATATACCTGAGGGCATATGTAAAGGACCCAAGTAACTTAATGGCTGTGAATATTGCTGTTTCCCAACCCTCTGCCATGTGCATTTCCTCTTGAAAGTCAGGAACAAAACATTAAGCCAATCTTTCTGTGACCCTCCATTATATTTTCCCACACCCCATAAATTCTCTGTGGATTTCCTGATCATATCACTTGTTAATTAAATCATTGTCACTGCCATCAACCAAAAATATTCCTTTTGTAACTCTGAAGTTAAAACCATTGACCAATTGGGAATCCCATTGTTTCTGTGATTCTTGGAAAATGAACACAAACTGCCTCAAGTCAGGTTTGGCCCATAAATACCCTTGACTGTTGGTGACTCCTATTTTGGTCCAGAACTGTTGTCTGTGCCAGATAGCAAGCAGACCGAGTCACATTTTTTTCCAGATTGGAGCCTGGCTTCTGGAATTGGTAAACATTGGCCATTGCAGTCTTTTAATTTGCTATCCACTACTACTTTTTATATCTTAGTCCGTGTGTGTGTGTGTGTGTGTGTGTGTGTGTAAAAGTAAGTGCTTCACATGAATGTTGTTCACATAATAAAACTGAGTTGTACTTAGTATTCTGGGGTTTTAGTTTTTCAAAAAGGGTAAAAATTGGCTTGTATACCAGCCAAAGTTAGCCTGGCCCTCTCGCTGCTAAATTATTGGGCTAAATTAGTTTCCCCATTGAATGCAATTTGTGGGTGCCCTCTTGGGACTCCTTGCAATTTAGGTGGCACTTTTATCCTGAGATTTCACTTTTCAAAGCTACCTTTCAGAACTTCCCCAAAATATATTATCTGAAAGATAAATTCAGGATAGTAAATTCAAGGGAAGACAGGAAACCCTAAGGCAGTTGGCTCTGGGATTCTGTGAGCTACAATCCATCACATCTGGTAGGCACACCATGTTGGGGAAAGCTGGTGGGAGTGTGCTATGAAGTATAAAAAGAAGGAAAGAGTGTGGTACAGTTTGAAATAAATATATCTTAAAATGAGCTTGCTAGGTTCCTTTATGTCTGTTTATGGTTACTAAGTGATTCCAGAGATTGCTGACCTTTTGCCCACCTCCAGATTTGAATGTGTGAATGCAAAGCCACCAAAATACTAGTCTGCCAAAGGTATAATTTGTAGAAAATACAGGTTTTTGGTTAGAGTGTGCAAAGGCTTTGCTTCTTCCTACCAGTGAAACAATTAGATGTTTTCAGCAGCTGTAACTGTTCAGAAAATTATGAAGGCAGTCATTTTCTTTGATTTCCCTCAAGCATGCAAAAGTAATAGAATTAATCACTGACTTTTCCCATCTGTTCTTCAGATAGCATGCCAGTTTGATTTCCTCTGTCCTTTGCCCCCATGAATTGCTGTCTCTCAGATACCTTCTGCCTTCACTTTCCATTTACACTAAAATAAATAGAATTTAATGCTCAACTTTGCTCTAATGCACTTAAAATTCTCTGCTCTAATAAGCTCAGTGAAGTTGATTGCTGTGAGTTTCTGCTTTGAAAAACTGGAGCTTTCTCAGTATGATTATTTCAGCTACCTTGTTCTAGCCATCCTCACCAAAAGTAATTCATTGATTACTATTACTTGTGAGATTATGTGAGGTTTATCCTTACTTCTTATCTTCCATCACAGTGAGACAGGTAGGTACCTGGTCTGCTTTGTTCTCAGTGGAACTAGCTGTTGGGGTATATGCCTTCTTTTGCAGTTCCTTGTAAAAAAAATGTCAACCTGTCTACATCTTTTAAATTTTCAGCCATAATGCTTAACATATGACTGCATTAGGCATTTTAGAGGTCTTAAAATTTCAAGGCTAGCTGCTAGAAGTGGAAGGGAAAGAATAAATAACAACAGCAGCAGCAGCATTTATTTATAATTCCCTTTCCACCAAACAACCTTGATTGACCTTCACTGAGGCCATTTCTTTGTCCAGGGCCAAAAATTGTTTGTTGCTGATGTTGTTGTTTGACAAGTCATTTCTGACTTATGGCAAACCTAAGGTGAATCTTTCACAGGGTTTTCTTGGCAAGATTTGTTCAGAGGAAGTTTGCCTTTTCTTTCTTCTGAGGATGAGAGAGTATGACTTTCCCAAAGTTACTGAGTGGGTGTCCATGGCTGAGTGGGGATTTGGCTCCTGGTCTCCAGAGTCATAGTACAATGCTCAGATGATTACACCATGTTGGCTCTCTAACAGTGCCAGAAGACATCCTTGTAACTACTGAAATTCCAAGGGAGTGTAGATGCTATGTCTGAGTATCCAAAAAGTGGGAAACGCATTGGTTTTATAACCATTAGTTTATTTTCTTCATCATTAGGTATTTGGCAACCAGATTATACCTTCCAACATGCAGATAAAGAAGGCAACTGTATTTCTCAATCCTGCAGCTTGTAAAGGGTATGATTTTGCATATTATTTCATTTCTTAACTTCCTGCCACCTCTTTTTGCATATCTTTGTTTTCATGGGAAGTCATTTGTCTGTCAGAGACTTATTCCCTATCATCCTAGTGCATAGCCTAACATAACCTAGTGTTATCAAATGTGTCATCCCTCTTTCCATTTTTGATAAGAAACCATAATTAAAATGAGAGCTGATTTAATAATATGAACCCCAAGTTATGTGCTTTTTCTTGTTATCATATACTCCATACTAAAGTTATTAGTATTGCTGCTGAATTGCTGGAATTTCAGGGTTCACCAAAATGGAGAATACTATTTTAAAACCCTTAAAGATAGTTTTGTGCCTGTTTTTTCCAGGTGACTTTTCTTGCTAACTTGGGCAAAGGGTGTTTTCTGATTACAGATTTAGGGATGGTATTGACTGAAGTAAAGAGAAGTATTCTTTCAACGAATTTATCTCTTGATCAGCTTTCTTATCTTATCCTCTTTACTACATTTGGGTAGGGTTTTTATTAGTCTCCTATCATTCCACAGACAACTACCGAGCTTGGGAAAGTAGAGTTTTTTGGACAACAACACCAGAAACCAGCAGCTGTGGGATTCTGGGAGTTGCAATACAAAAATAAACGGTGAAAAACTGGCATTCTGGGGGAAAGACTCTTAACTTTTTAAGTGGCTAAACCTTTTTAAATTATTTAATTGTTTAACATTTTTGAAGGGTTTACATTTTTATGTTGAATTTTAAATGGTTTAAATAATTTGGTTGTAAATTGACCAGAGATCTCATGATAATTGGCAGAATACAAATATTTGAAAAAATAAAATAGAATAAAATAAAAGATTGCTAGACTAGTCTTTTTTGTTGATGAGCCAGTTTCTAGCATTGATAAATCATTGCTTTTCTGCTGTACGTTGACAGCAGAATCGCAAGGGATTTCCCACAGTACTAGGGGTATTGTAATGTTCACCCTGCTACATTCTACCCAAATAACTGCTTTGAGTAGTCCAGAAGAAGATCCGTTCTCTGGATTGGTGAGGGAAAGAATCTGCACAGAGTAATAGTATCCATCACCACCCAGAGAGTAGCAGGAAACTAAGATGAGGCCAAAGATATTGGCAGTCTGGGTACTGCCTGCTCCCCATTTCCACTTTTCTTTCTTGCCTGACTCAACACAGCTTTCCTTTTCAGCTTTTTCATTTGATCTGGATTTTCTATGCTTTTCTACACATTTTTTCCTGTTACTTCTGCGATTCTCATCAGTTCCTTTAGTTTTAATGTTTGTTTGCTCCTTTTTTTTAAAAAAAAAAATTGTTTCATCTTTTCTTCTGGTCCTTCCCTTGATCCCCTTTTCTGATCTCATTGTCTGATTGGAAAGAGGCAGACATTTCAGCTGGGGGGAAAAAGACCTCTTAAAATTTTCCCTTCTCCTCTGCATTAGATGAAGCCAGCTGTGACCCTCTACTTCTCAAATAGAGTCAGCAGGCAATGCAGATGGCATGCAAAGACTCAGCCTGTTTAGCAAATCATACCAACCACCATTATGCACAGAGTGTAGCTCCAAGGGTAGAGGATGCCTTCCTCTACTTTAGACTTGTTAGGTTTAGGCAGTGAAGGCAGTGGAAAAAAGATTGTCGTTCTGGAACTACTTTCAGAACATAAAGATTATATTCTTTTCCCAGAGAATCAGAAGAACTCAACAAAATTTAGCTAAGAAGAGAAGAACATGGTAAAATTAGGTTCCTACCATATTTAAGTTTCTGGGATAAAGGCTGACTGCATTAAGCCACCCTTTTTTGAGCACCCTGAAGTTCTTGTCATGGCCAGCACCATTTTGGGACCAATGCCTGTCTTCATCATTTTGATTTTCAAACAGTGTCATTTTGAAACTGCACCTTCTTCACGCTTTCCATCAGCTGTGCAAGAGTTAGCTCCAGAAGCAGTATTGGTGGCAGATATGGAAATTGCCCAGCTATTTGGTGGAAGAGCAGCCAGTGGCAGGGCAGTTGTCCATCTGTCCATTATCTCTGTTCTGGTAGGATCAACATTTTGCAGGCCTTCAGACATGGGTTTGTGGCCTCTTTCCACAACAGCAGTACTTTCAGGCACATACAGTTGTATTTGCTGCACTGGACTAATCCTGGAATCATAGAAGCAGAGAGTTGGAACAGACCACAAAGGCCATCCAGTCCAAACCCTTGCCATGCAGGAACTCGCAATCAAAGCATCCCTGAGAGATGGCCATCTAGCCTCTGTTTAAAGACCTCCAAGGAAAGAGACTCCCATCACCCTCCGAGGGAGTGTGTTCCACTGTCAAAAAGCCCTTACTGTCAAAAAGCCCTTACTAATGTTGAGGTGGAATCTCTTTTCCTGTAGCTTGCATCCATTGTTCCGGGTCCTATTCTCTGGAGTAGCAGAAAACAAGCTTGCTCCATCCTCAATATGACATCCCTTCAAATATTTAAAGAAGGCTGTCATATCACCTCTTAACCATCTTTTCTCAAGCCTAAGCATACCCAGTTCCCTAGGTCTTTCCTCAGAAGGCATGGTTTCTAGACCCTTCACAATTTTGGTGGCCCTCCTTTGGACATGCTCCAGTTTCTCAACATCCTTTTTGAATTGTGGTGTCCAGCACTGGACACAGTATTCTAGGTGAGGCCTGACCAAGGCAGAATAGACTGACGCTATTGCTTCCCTTGATCTAGACACTATACTTCTATTGATGCAGCCTAGAATCACATTGGCCTTTTTAGCTGCCGCATCACACTGTGACTCATGTTCAACTTGTGGTCTACCTGGACTCCTAGATCCCTTTCACACATAGTCTCATTCAGCCAGGTGTCCCCCATACTATATCTACTGTATACATTTCTTTTCATTTCATTTCTTTCTTTCTCTTTTCTTTTTCTTCCCCTAAGTGCGGTACAATTCTCTCTGTTGAATATCATTTTGTTAGCCTTGACCTAATCTATTAAGGTCATTGTGAATTTCAATCCTGTTTTCTGGGGTATTAACTATTCCTCCTAATTTGGTGTCATCTGCAAATTCTTTCATCTAAGTTATTGATAAAGATGTTGAATAGCACTGGGCCCAGCACAAAACCCTGTGGCACTCCACTTGTCAGCTTCTCTCCAGGATGAAAAGGAACCATTGCTGAATACCTTTTGGGTTCTGGCAGTCAACCAATTACAAATCCATTTAACAGTTGTATTGTCTAACCCACATTTTACTAGCTTGTTTGCAAGAATGTCATGGGGGACCTTTTGGAAGTTTTGGTTCCTTTTAATTGAATCCCTCCATATGGACTATTTGTTTGGGCAACTTTGGGAAATAGTGGTTTCCAAAGCATCAGTACAAATACCCAGTCCAAGTATTTGTAATCTGCTACACAGTCTCCTCCTTCCATCTCTGCAAATGTCTGATTGACTGCTGCAGCAGCTGGCATCAGTTTGTCTAAACTGCAAGAATATCTGCTAAAGAAGGAATCACAGGTAATCCTACCTTAAAACCAACAGCTTTGAAACCAGCTTTGCAAACCCACTCTTCAGTCTGTGAAAGAGAAGGTCCTTTGTCTCATCATTGTAAGAAGACTTCAGATGCTGAATCTGATGTAAATTCTCCAATGGAGGTTATGCTTCCAGAAATGTTGCCTACCTAGAAATGTCTGAAAAAGAACTGGAGAGCTGGAAGGAACTCTAAACCAACTGAGAAGTTCAAAGGATAGGTTTTTAAAAATGCTTCCCTCCCTGCAGATAGATGACCTGCGCAGCAGATAAATGACAGAGCTTCCTGAGAACTTTATCTTAAATTTATTTTTAGCAGGTTATATGTTGTAATGCCCTTTGTTTCAAATCTTGTTTTCTATTCCCTGGATACTATAAATTATTTTTACAGAATAATTTATAATTAATGTGCTTATTTATTATGCTGTAACAGGCATAAAAATTCTTGAGAGCCATTGCAAAATAAGGTCAGCTAAAGTTTTTGTTTTAATGTTGCTGAATAATAAAACAAGTAATATTTCACCTTAAAGGTAGAATTTGCTTCCTGTCAACTAAGGGATGGTATTCCAGATCTCATTAGTTGGGCAATAATTCATAATTTGCTTGAGGGATTATTTACAGAGTGTGGGGATCACATGGGAGGCATTAGGGTTTCTGAAGTTGCTGTAGAAACATGATGGTCAGACTGGGGAAGGGGTGCAAAAATATTCACCCATTTTCTGGACAAAAAGAGTATGTCTCAATTATCGGCATTCTCTGCTGAGAAAATTGTGACATGGTATCTTCTGCAGTTCAGGATTTTTTTCACACAGAATTTGTCCTTGTCTAATCACAAGGGACTTTGATATAGAAAACAACATTTCCAGCACAGTAAACTTTAGAGTTTGTTTTCTTGGGGGGGGGGGGATGCCACATTATTTTTTGTGTGCAACATGATTTTGTGAATATCAAAATTGCATAGGAAACATGATGTTCTAGCATATTTTTATGGGTACTGGGATACACATTTCTAGCTCAGAAAATGATATTTTCTATGCAAAAGATTCATTTGGAGTGTTTTTCCTGCAAATTGCTCCTTTGTAAAAGTGTGTCTTTTCCTCAGTTCCTCTGCCAGCAGAGAGAAAGCAGTTGAAATTTTTGGTTCTTGCAAAATAAGCCACGATTTATATTCCTATGGAGGAGATGCAGCTATATGGCTAATTGAGGCACTTTGCAGACCGCCCAAAAGGGCGGTCTGTAAAGCACCCTCATTTGCTGCGCAGAGCAGCCTCAGCGGCCAAACTGCGCGACTGCTCCGCGCAGCAAAAAGAAGCCACAAAAAGTGGCTTCTTTTTGCAGTGCCATTATGACGCCGCAAAGCACCAGTGGTGCACTTGCAGCATCATAATGGCGCCAAGACGTGCAGACGCTAAGCGTCCGCTACATCAAGATTGCGGCGCCCATGTAGAATGGGTGCCGCCATTTTATATGTGCTCGGTGCGTTCTAGGGTTGGGGCGTACTTTTTGCCCGTGCGGAACAGGCCTGGGTTACCTTGAGTCAATTGTCACCTCTTAGCTTACCCAGGTGTGTGGTTATGAGGATGAAATAGGGATTGTGCTGGGATGGAGAATGCCACATTGAGTGTTCGGGAGAGAGAAGAGATAAAATGAAGTAGTTTATGTGTAGGGGATTCCCTGTGTCTAAAACGTGAGGGGTATTCTTAAATTCTCACAATGGCATTACTTTACTGTGGTGGTGGAATTGCATGCTCCTGTGAGGCAAGAGGCTATGCTGATGGTAGCACTGCTGCCAGTAGGGTTTTGCATATCAGGCAGGCTCTTGCTCAGGAGCCAGACCAAATGTGCCAAATAGCTACTGGGCAGCAACAGCAGTGCAGTGTGTGTGTTTTTTTTGGGGGGGGGGGTGTACACTAGCAAAGGATTTCTCAGAGACAATGGAGTGGTCCCCTGGCTTACACTTGTTAATGTGCACAAAATGAGCCACTGGTTTGAATGTTGCTTACCATGAAAAACCCTATGAGGAAAATAATCCATAGTGAAACAAAAGATATTATCAGAAGATGAGACTCCCAAGGTGGAAGGCACTCAATGAGCTACTGGGGAAGAGCAGAGGACCGATATAATTAACTAATGATGCAACTGGATTCAAGCCAAAACAAAGTTCAACTGTTGATGTTTCAGAGGTGAAAGGAAATTCCAAAGATGCACGGTACATATTATAGAAATATGGAATGTGAGAATCAGGGGAAGCTAGACATAATAAAACAAGAAGTGGAATGTATAAACATTTCTATACTTGATGAGAAGGAGATAAAGTGGATAGGAATCTGGCATTTTGAGTCAGATTACACAGTGTTTTGCTCAGGCAACAAAAATCTAAGAAGAAATGGAATGGCATCAATAATGAGGAGAGATGTAGCAAAAACAGTCAGGGACTATAATGCAAACTCTTGACCAAATAATATCAATAAGACCTCAGGAGAAACCCATCAGTATAACCATAATCCAAGTTTACGCTCCAACTACAGAGACAAAAGTAGAAGAAATTGAAAGATTCTATGCTGTGGTCCAGTAAAAAATCAAGAAAGCCACAGCCCTGGATCTTCAAGACCTGAGCAAGGCTGTTGATGATAGAGTGACTTAGAGGTCTCTTATTCTTAGGGCACCAAAAGTCAAAGTCTCACACACATTCTTGAATTGATGTAGAAATGGATATTGCACTAACTAAGGTATGTTCATATGGAAGTAATTGCTCAGTTGCTCAATTGAGTTGGTTTCTGTGTGCCACTTAACAGTGGAAAAAATAAGTTTTTTAATTTTACCTACACAGTTAGTATCATGTTGATTTAGGTCCTAAGATGAATCTACAACTTCACAGAAGAGTGAGGGATCATTATAAAGAGAAATTGCAAGACCAACATAAGTTGCACGCTCTGCATGAGCCAATGTGGTGTAATAGAACATTGTTTCCTTGCTGTATAATTTAGAGTTTAGAAGGACTCCCAAATACCCTAACGATACCAGATTCTGTCTGATCTTGGAAACTAAGCAGGGTCAGCCCTGGTTAGTACTTGGATGGGAGACTGACAATGAATACCAAGTGTTGTAGGCTATATTTCCAAGGAAGGAACTGGCAAAACCACCTCTGAGTATTCATCGCCTAAAAAAACCTTATGAAATTCTTGGAGTTGCCCTATGTCAGCAGGGGACTTGGAGGCACATACACACACAGGATTCCAGTTTGCTCTTAAATAGCCTTATTTTTGTGAAGCTCCTCTGCAGATGTTTTCTAAAACTGCCTGTGGTATGGTGGATAAAGTAGTTCAAACTGATTGCAATAAATAGCATTTGTCATCATAATTTCTCTAATGAACAGAGGAGATACTTATTTTACCGCCCTTAGGAACGTCATATTGTATCAGAATTATGATTATCTAAAGTTTCTTGTTAAGCACTGAAAATCAGTACGGAGTAGTGAACAAAGGTATTGTACTAGAATCCAGAAAACATGGATTGAAGTGTCTGCTGACCCATAAATTTACTGGATAACTTTAGGACAATTAGCATCTGTCTAATTTACATTGTGGAATGGTGTTAGAAAAAAAATCAGGTGTGTAAAGGAGGGAGAAACCATGTAAGCTGCTCATGGAGGAAGGACACAGTATAATGCAGTAAATAGAACAAGTCCAACACTGCCCCATGTTCCACTCTTCATATTTTCTTTCCCACTAATTTGCTTTGGCTATGTGAAAAGAAGATTCCATAGCTTACACAGGTATTGTACCATTTAAAACAGTATACTGATTACTCATTCTGCACATAAAACTAATGATGGTCAAATAGCCACTGTTATGTTGATAAAATAAGACTCTTTCCCCTTGACAATGGATTTAATTTGGTTCCCTTGCCAATTAGAATTTCCCAGGGACGTTCAGAACAGCTTGTTTTTATTGTGAACATAACTTGGTGTTTAAAGGCTTTTAAAAGAGCACCTGTAATTAAATGATCTGTCACCTTTTACTTTCCAGCAAAGCCAGGAGCCTTTTTGAAAAGAATGCTGCCCCAATTCTTCATTTGTCTGGTTTGGATGTGACTGTTGTAAAGGTAAAAACTAAGAACAGAGTTCCACTTTCTCCTCCTACTGAATATTTTCCCTTTAGAATTGCCTGGGCTTGAACAGAAGCTATTGTGGAAGAGAATAAATGCTAAGGAGGAGGAGGGCTATTTTTTATTACATCTGAAAATTGTGCCAATTTTAAAAAGTGGTTCAATGGCTTTTCATTTTTGGAATAAAGGTGATGGAGAGCAAGTGATATATCTTGATGAGAGATGTAGCATAGCAGTTTGGAATGTTAGCTGCCAATAAACTGTAACAGGCAGGGGTTTGGTGGCTTTGCCTAAGCAAGTTGAATTGTGTTGTTTAAGAGCTCAACCACTGCAGTAAGATACTTGAGATACATGAAAAGAGGTCCTTTGAATCAAAGGAAAAGGATGCATTACTGAAAGAGAAATTTAAAAGACAGGAAGGAAAGACTTGAATGGGTGAAATAGTTTTGAGATTTTGTAACCTAGATTTGTGGCAACAAAGGAGTTGTACAGGCCACCCCTTTTAGCACCAGATTGGGGCCAAGGCATGTAGTTGCCGTGGCCCCAATCTTGCCTTTCCGCAGCGTAAAAAACAGCTCCTTTTTCCACCGTGGAAAGGGTGCCACAGCTTTTTGCGCTCCTTTGGTGCTGCATCATGTACAGCCCCAAAGACTTTCTTTATTTTACTTTGTGCTATGCTGTACTTCATGAATGTTGTTTTTTTCTCCTCAACTGTAGTGTTCCAAATCCTGCAACTGGACATGTTGGTGATGGCTGAGATGTATATATTTTTGTCAATATGTATGGTACTGATGGAGTACTTTCTTGTAGGCAGAATGTGTTCTTTTGAGCTGTGAATCTTCTTTATTTCAAAACATCTATGTTTGTCCAAGTTGAATGTTTAAATACATATGAAACACTCACAGGTTGAGCAGGATTTTTTTCTCAGTGTTTGGAATGGAGATGTTTGCAGATCCCTCTACTGCTTTAGGATGTACCTTTGTGTAGTTCAATAGGTGGCACTATTAGCTTTCTGAAGTAAGCAAGGAGAAGGATAAATAGGAAGATGTGATTTTCAAAAGCCATCTATTTAAGCCATCTATTATTTCTGCAACCTTTTGAGGAAAAAGTGATTACATGTTTGAAATTAAATCATGTTAATTTAAAAGTAGTATGTACTATCTTTACAGTATCTTACCTGAGTATTAGAACCTTTTATAAAAATTTCTATGCATGATATTCTGTAAATGTAAACCAACTTGAAGCATTTCCTGTGGGATGGGGAGGATACAAATTTCAAAAATAAAGTTATACAAACCGCTGTATTGACTTAAGAGTACACATATGCAGCTAGGATGTTTGTCAGCCTTCAATTTGATAACCTCCAAATTGGTTGGACAACAACTCAGGGTATACTGAGAGTTTTAGTCCAACACATCTGGAGATGATCAGGCTGAGAAATGCTGGCATTATGATTCCACCGACAAACCCTGGTCTGGCTAGGCTGTGCTAAACATATTGCTTTTCTGTGCCCTTTTTTGTATCTTAGACAGATTATGAAGGACAAGCAAAGAAATTGCTAGAACTGATGGAAAACACAGACATGATCATTATTGCAGGAGGAGATGGAACTGTACAAGAGGTACTGTGAAAGTTCTTATTTATGCCTTCATTCCAGCACCTATTGCACATTACAAGTAGAGAAATGTCCAATACAGAGCAATTTTCCAGGGATCCTATGTAAGCATTTATCTTCATAGTGGAGACATTTGTGTAAATAATCTCAAACCTCCAAAGTGCTGCTGTCTGAGCACACAAGATTTAGGTGCTAGAAGTCAAGAGTATAGTGTCTGAGGCATGTAAAGCTAGTTTTTGGATTGTTGTCATTCTCATAATGGTTGGTGGACCAATCATTGTACCAAAAATCTCCCTTCTATAGTAATTGTCCCTGTCAGCTTCTCTTCCATGCTTGCATCTGTTTTACATCATAATTTTCTCTGTATTACTAGCAGAATACATTTCTGAGTCCAAAGATGGTTTGGAAAAAGTGTTTCAGGACTGTTCCTCCATTCTAGCTTCAGATCATTTGTTTTCAAAGGTTACTCCTGCCATGTATGTTGTTCATGATGAATGATGGCCGTTTTCCTATTGAGAAGAGAGCTTGTTGTCCAATAAATTACAACAGCACAAATGAGTGGCTTTTCCCTTGGTTGTGGCTAAGGCTCAGGAGCAGATGCAAATATGGCTGCATTCAGAAATTGTTGTTTTAACTGTTTCAAAACAGGATTTCATTGATACTTGCACAAATGTTTGGTTTTCCTGCCTTCTCTGCAACACCTTCTCCTGGAATACATATGTTATTTATTAATCTAGTTCTCTGGTAGCCTCATACCAGATTTATGAGAGAAGGAGCTACTTGTAAAACTGCATCTCATTAGAAAAGGAGCTTTAGCATTGTTGTTAGTTTTATTTTTTAGTTTAGGGAACTGGACATGGCGAGTATGCCCTGTTCCTGCTGGGCCTCATGGCAACTTTCAATATCATCAACCATGGTATCTGTGAACACACACCCAACTAAAGGTGGTGGCAGGTTTGGGTGTGCAACGCCGGTACCCTGGTAAGATCAGACTCTTCTACCCAAAAACGCTCTGATGCTGAACGTAAAGTTCAAAAAGGGTTTTGTTAAAGAACCTTTTGTTAAAGAACAAAAATAAAGAGTTTTCTTCTCCCCAGCTCTAGATAAAATATACTTTACAGACTTTCAGCAATCTTCAGGGTACCATCTTTCTGGGTCTGATCTTGGTTTGATCTCCTCTCTCAATGGAGCTGGTGCAGGGTCTTTCAGCTCCTGAATTCTTTGACTTGAAGTAGGTAACTAATTTCTGGTAACTGATGTGGCTAATGTGTAAGAAATGCCCTTTCCGGCTGCCTGGGCCTGTTTGCCACCAAAAGACAGCTCTCTGCCTGCTCACAACAAAGACTGCGCCAAACTAAAAAACCTCTAGCTAAAGCAGAGCATGCTGCGACAGGGGAAACCAAACCTGGAAAAATGCAGGGGATCCTACAGCTCCTCCCACAACTAATACAATGAATTTTCCTACACTAAAATATTCTATGGCCTGAACCAACATGAAAGAAAATGCAGGGGGAGATTCAAATAGTCCTGGCAGGACATCACAGTATCCTTCTGGACCGCTTCTCTGAGATGGGATTGGGGGCACTGCTGTGCAGTGGTTCTGGTCTTTATTAGAAGGACAAACTTAGAAGATGGTGTTGGGGGAATCCTGTTTCACTCCCTGATGTTTGGAGTCCTACAAGGTTCTGTTTTGTCCTCCATGCTTTTTAACGTCTGCATGAAACCACTGGGATAATTCATTTGGAGTTCTGGGGTGCAGTGTTATCAGTATGTGGCTAACACCCAACTCTCTCCCCTTTCCACCCAACTCCAATGAAGCTGTCTCTGTACTAAACCAATATTTGCTGTCAGTAATGGACTGGAGGTGGGCAAACAAACTGAAACTTAATCAAGACAAGACAGAGGTGCTCCTGGTCAGGAAAAAGACAAATCAGGGAATAGGGACTTTGCCTATACTGGATCGGGTTACACTGCCCCTGAACTCTCAGGCTCACAGACTCAACTCTGAACTTGGATGACCCGGTTTCAACAGTGGCCAGAAGCGCACTAACCTGATAAACCATTTAAACTCATTTCCATCAGGGGTTGGAAATCAGAGCAAAATGGTGTATCTTTGCTTTGAGAGTGAAGAAAAAATGTTAGTTTAGTTTTTGCTAACTTTTTCAGTGTTAGCTAATATGTTTTCTGCTTGTTTCAGGTCATAACTGGGCTTCTCCGAAGGGCAGATGAGGTAGGATGTCGTCTTCTATTGCCTAACAAAGCCTAGGAATCCTGTAATCTTTACTGTCAGCTGTAGTTGTGCTTTAGCTAAATTTTTAAGGCCCACAATCTTCTTGCAGTTTTGCCTGTCTGTCTTTGAGCCAGTTCTAAATGAGGTGGAAAACTGGTGACTAATTTATACCACTTTGTACTGCTAGTGATCATTTCTGAAATTGAATGCTTCTGAGTACAAAACTGTTTCCCTTCTCACAGAAGAGTCACACTTAAGGGAGAAGACAAGACTAGAAGAACCTTTCTCACCAGGACACTAATTTTCTGTGTTTTGTGACTAGTGGAAGAGCATTCCTTCTTGTGATCCTCCATCTGCAGTGTGAAGTGCTTCATTCTAGGCATAGGTTTGCCACCCCATTGAAAACAATGTTTTGGAAATGGATTCTTAACTCATTTCTGAGACGTTCCATTTAAGCAAAAGTGGAGAGTCTAAATATAAAATATTTTGAGAAGCTCATGAATGTGTGTGTGTGTGTATATATTTGTAATCTCATGAATCAGTCAAAGATCTGAGGACATTGTTTGCAAGTAGAATTGTGCCTGCTATTTTGCTTCCTTATGGGGAGACAAAATTATATTTCAGCATCAGTGAAAAGAATTAAATTTCTGTCAGATTTTAAGCTCAAATCAAAGCTGTCGAATCCCTATAGTAGAAAAGAAATTAGACAAAAGGAATAACATGCTGTGACAGCTTTGGAGCTAAATGGTAGATCATTATGGGGCCCTGCTATCTCTTCCCCCACCTCTGCAACAAACCAATTCAAGGGTGAACAAGCAGAGTATCAGTGCTACAGCAATTTGTAAGCTAGTCTCTGTTCCATGTTTTAATGGCTGAAGTGGCTTGTTGTTGCTGTTGTTGTTATTGTTTGTGTCTTCAAGTCATTTCCATTTTATGGCAACCCTGCAGTTGCTTACAGGTGAACTAGCTATTACAGTAATGAATTCACACAGTCTTTGTGTCCTTCATATCTGGCCCTGTAGCTGGAAAGTCCCTTTGCATGCTTTGAGAGACCAAATGTGCCACCTCTGGGTCTTGCCTTTCAGTTCCCATGCAGCATTTAGTTTGCATGTGCGAGCTTTTGGGAAGAGAGTGTGTTTATTACCATCTGTTCAGTTATGTACCTCCATAACTGTCATCTTTCGGCCTGTGAGGGAGTGAATAGGCTGGCCCAGCTCCATCAGGGCTAGCCTGAAGAAAGAGGCTCCTCCCTCCATAACTGACATCTTCCGGCCTGTGAGGGAGAGAATAGGCTGGCCCAGCTCCATCAGGGCTAGCCTGAAGATAGAGCGACCTCCCTCCATAACTCATCTTTCGGCCTGTGAGGGAGAGAATAGGCTGGCCCAGCTCCACCAGGGCTAGCCTGAAGATAGAACGCCCTCCAACCATAACTGTCATCCTTCAGCCTTTGAGGGAGAGAATAGGCTGGCCCAGCTCCACCAGGGCTAGCCTAAAGAAGAAGAGCCCTCCCTCCAGTCCTTCTGCCTTGGTCCAGGCCTCAGAGGGAGAGAAGAATGCTGGACCTGATCCCCTCCCTCCCTCACCATTCCCTTCTCCTTTTGTGTCGTGTCTTTTAGATTGTAAGCCTGAAGGCAGGGAACCATCTATTATCCCCTCTGTTGTAAGCCGCCCAGATTCCCAGTGATTGGGCGGCATATAAATAAATCCTATTATTATTATTATTATTATTATTATTCAGAAACTTTGTTTATTTTTCATTTTTCACTGATAAGGTAATTTTTCATTATTAAGGGCTGCTAGCTGATGAGATAGGATTAAATGGTCCCATGATGATGATTCATTTGAATGTTCTACCTCTACTCTGATTTAACACATGTGACAAAATGTCATATGCTTGTGTACAGTGGGCCTTCTGTATCTGCGAGCAGATTGGAGCATCCACGGATGGCCCTGCCCAATTATTGTCAATGGTGGCATGTGCATGCAGCCCTGCCAACAAGGCCACGCACACGTCAGCACCCATTGATAATAATGGAACATGAAATCCCATTTCACTGCCCTGGCTTTGGAAGGAGAATGGAGGCAGGCACAGCTCCATCTTGCTTGCCCCAGAAGCAGAGTAAAGGCCCTCCCTCCATTCCAACTGCCACCACCCTGGCCTTGGAGGGAGAGAAAAACCGGCAGTATCTGCTGGACTTGATCCCCTTCCACACTGCCAATCCCTTCTTTTTTGTCATGTCTTTTTAGATTGTAAGCCTGAGGGGCAAGGAACTGTCTAATTAACAATTTGTAAGCCACTCTGAGAGTCTTTGTGGCAAAAGAGCTGGGTATAAATATATTCTAAATGAAATGAAATGATTATTGAGATCCATGGAGATCCAGAACCAAACCCCCGCCAATATGGAGGGCTGACTATAGTTTACATTAACTTAAAATGTCCTTCATGTGATTGTTCTACAGATGCAAATCCATACCCCAAAGGCTCGATGTGCAATATTAGCATAAACCTCAAGTATAATTAATCTCTCTACTTAGTCTGTATGCAAAGGGATCTTGTAGTAGCCTTGAGACTAACTGAAAGGAAGAAACTGGTAGCATGAACTTTCGTAGGCTTGAGTCTACTTCCTCAGATGCATGGAATGGAGTAAAAGGTCCAACCATCAGACTTATATAAGCAGGCTATGAGTGTGAATGGCAAAAGAAATGCAAAAAGTTTATGGCTATGGAGATAAAGTGACAGGTTAGTCTGTAGTCAGTAATGTAGATATACTGTAATTAGTATGTTTGTATGATAATAGCCTACCTGTTGTAAGACATGAGCTGACGAAAAAAGAAAATGACACGAGGAAAGGAGATTGAATAAAGGGAATAATAAAAGAAAAAGATATTTGTAAAAGTGATGCAGAAGAAATGGATTGGATTTGCTGACTCACAGTGCTTCATGCTGCAGTATTCTGCAGAAAACCAGGGAGTTGAGGTTATATAGTCATGAACATTGACTTGCTGACACACTTAAGGGAGCATAGTGTACATGTGTCTGTCTGTCTATGTATCTGTGTTTGTTCTAGTAATGTGGCTTTAACTGTGCCCTCGTCAGAAGAAAAACACAAATAGCGACTTCCAGCCAACAGTTGGTAGCAAACAAGCTATCAAGAGAACACAGAGCTGCAGCTAAACTGCTAAGTTCTGTCTTAGCCATGGGATCACTGTGTGCTGCTTTTTAAGCAAATCACTCCCGTTTCCTCAGTGTGCAGAATCATAATTAAAATGATTTTTCCTCTATTGGAAGAAAAGCTCCAACAACCAGAGGCAGTTTATCCACTGTAAAGTCGAAGGCTTTCATGGCCGACATCCGTAGTTTTTTGTGGCTTTTTCGGGCTATGTGGCCATGTTACAGAAAAGTTTCTTCCTGACTTTTTGCCAGCATCTGTGGCTGGCATCTTCAGAGAAAGTTTATCCACTCTGCAGCATATTAGAGAGCATGAGGATTTCTTGCACAGAGTGGACAGGATTCTCCTGGTTGAGGAACACATAGGGTTGTCTCTGGGGATGAGGTCTTGTTCTCTATATACACATGAGATAGACAGTTGGAGAAGTGTGACATGTAGAAATAGAAGGATCAGGGATCATTCTGTGAGTTTGGAGTTGCACAATCAATTTCAGTGATGATGAAGCAAGAACAGCAGCAGTGTCAGTCCTCAGAGAATGTACTTGAGACCTTGGAAGGTTCAGTATATAAAATGGCTTCTGCCAAATCTCGCAGAAGGCATATAGTAGTGATAGGGGACTCCCTGCTGAGGAGTACAGAATTAATAGTTTGTGGGCTTGACAAGATGTTTTGAGAGGTGTGCTGTCTTCCTGGGGCAAAAATCCAAAACGTAATAGGGAGGCTGACAAGACTCCTCCAGTCCACTTACTGTTATCCCTTTCTTTTGGTTGAAATGGGAACCAATGATACTGCAAGGATTAGCCTTTAGAATATCACAAGGGATTATGTATCTCTGCGTAGGAAGCCGAAGCGTCTGGATGCACAGGTAGTTATTTTGTCTGTCCTTCCAATGGAAGGGCACGGCCCAAAAAAGGAGAGAGAAATAGTGGAAGTGAACAACTGGCTCCACAGATGGTGCCTCCAGGAATGATTTGGCTTCCTAGACAGTGGTGTGAGGTTTCATGGAGGTGGAATTCTAGCAAGGGTTGGGTTTCACCTCACAGCAGTGGGCAAAAATGTTTTTGCTAAGAGTCTGAAATATCTAATCAGGAGGGCTTTAAATCGAGTTATGTTGGGGTAGGAGACAGTATTCTTCAGGAAAGGAATTGATCACATGCTGGAGGTGATAGCCCAAATGTTATATAGAGAACAAGACAAATAGCACAAGAACAAAGCAGTGGGAGGAAAAAAACCTTTAAAAGGCAGTATAAAGAGATGGTCTTAGACATCTCTTTATACTAATGCACAGTGCATCAAAAATAAACAGGACAAACTTGAACTCTTAGCACAGCAAAGGAAATCAGATATAACAGGCATCACTGAAACCTGGTGGGATGAGTCTCATGATTGGAATATAGTAATGGAAGAATATTAACTATTTCATAAAAGCAGACCAAACAGGAAGAGAGGTGGAGTAGCTTTATACCAGGAAATATTCTAGAGCAGATTATTAAACAGATACTCTGTAAGCACTTAGAAAGGAATGCCCTGATTACTAAAAGTCGCTTGGGTTTCTCAAAAACAAGTCATGCCAGATAATATTTTTAAAATGGAATCAAATATATATATTTTGATAGAATTATAAGCTTGGTAGACGAAAGGAACACTATGGATGTAATGTATCTTGATTTCAGTAATGTCTTTGAGAAGATCTCCCATGATATCTTTGCAAAAAAGCTAGTGTGACTGTCAGGTGGATTTGTAAGTGATTGACCAACTGAATTCAAAGAGAAGAAACAGTTAAGAGGTGATAGCCCTGTATAAATATTTGAAAGGGTGTTGTATTGAGAACGGAGCAAGCTTTTTTCGGCTGCTCCAGAGACAGAGCAATAGATTCAAGAGCAATAGATTCAAGCTACAGGAAAAGAGATTTCACCTCAACATTAGGAAAAACTTACTGACAGTAAGAGGTGTTAGACAGTGGATTGTGA
Source organism: Sceloporus undulatus (assembly GCF_019175285.1). NCBI lineage: Eukaryota > Metazoa > Chordata > Lepidosauria > Squamata > Phrynosomatidae > Sceloporus > Sceloporus undulatus. Next base: position 24,635,960 of record NC_056526.1, on the reverse strand, counting down.
TGCCTCAGAGAGTGGAGGGGTCAAAGAAGAAGTTCTTTGGAGGTTTTTAAGCAGAGGCTGGATGGGTTTCTGATGGGAATGCTTTGATTGTGTTATTCCTGCATGGCAGAGGGTTGAACTGGATGGCTCTTGTAATCTCTTCCAACTCTATGATTCTAAAAATTTGTATTCTTTTGAACAATAAGAGTGTTCACCCCATATTGCCTTGATGCTTTTGAATAGTCTTCTCATTGGCAACAGGTGTGTCTTCATTATTAATTTCTGTCCAAGTGAGAAATTTTTTACTTAGAGATAAGATGAGGCTTGAATGCCACCATGCTTTAGATGCCACCTCCATTCATTTAGTAGATGGCAGGTTGCTGACAGGATCTATATATTGCTTGGAGAAGAGGTGCCAGCCTCTGTGTGTGTAACAATGTGCCTAATGACTACAGAAGGCTGCTTTGTAGCCAGTTGGCACTTAGAAGAGTTGTCCGAAGAGCCTGATTTTCTGCATCATTATTTATTATGCTTCTCTTTCAGGAAGCGCTGCCTGCTTCATGCCAAAGTGTGCATGTCACAGCTGTGCTCCATCAAAAAGAAAAAAGGGGGGAAGAGAGAAAAAACAAGCCTGAATTCAGCTGTTGCTGATGTAATTTTCTTTTGCATTTGTTCCTAGGCAGCTTTCAGTAGGATTCCTATTGGATACATTCCCCTTGGAAAGACTAGCACCTTAAGTCACACTCTTTATCCTGGATGTGTAAACCAAGTCCAGTAAGTTTGCATTTTCACATCTGAACATATTAAAAGGAATAGGTTGACGGGTATGAGAAAACTAATATAGGATTGGTGGGAAGGCTAGCTGTTAATGTGATTTTTTAAAAAGGAAAAAAAATCCCCAAACCTATGTTAGGTGCTTTGCTCTGAGATGCAATATATGCTATTGTTTTTAAAGATCTAGAATTATATTGAATATTCTGGCCTTCACAATCCTTTCTTCACAGTCCTTTCATCCTCATAGCAAATAGCTCTGTAAGATAAGTTGGGCTATGAGAGACCTACTGCTTTGGGTCACCTTATAAGCTTTGTGGAAGTGGGGGTTTGAGCCTGAGTCCTGTAATCAGAGACTTACACCGCAATTCAGAGTTGCGGAACCTGAAGGGCTGGGCCAAATATTATGGTCCTGGTAGTTTCTCAGTTTCTAAGGTATCTCTGAAAGCCACTCCTTATTCTCCCTAACACTCACTTCCCAGCTTTAGTACCGCTTTTTCCCACATGGGCAATGCCTCTCTTGAGGCTTAGGTACTGGCAGTAAGAACTTTAAGTAAAGATTTATTGGTATTTTTTGGTCCCACCTTTTTACTTTTGGCTCCAACTATTAGTTGAATGTAGCCCCTGGGTACTTCTGACAAAAAAAATTAGCTCTTGGGCTGAAAGATTCCTCATCCTTGCTTCTGCTCTTACTACACTAGTTCTCATTAAATGCTGGCCTGGCCTTTATATACATTCAAAACAGCATTGTGGCTTGCTTGTGTTTAAAACAATGAAGCCCAGGATAACTTTTTCCAACAGATCACTTCCTATTAGAAATAAGTCCTTTTGTGGCCCTAAACTGGCCCAGAGAAGGCCAAAACCATGGTGTCATGGCCAGCCAAGATCAGCTCTCGGAGGATGAGGAGGAGGATGAGCCTCCTCCAGAGCAAGGGCTGATTGAGGCAACGCCAGGTGCTGATCCTGCTCTTGCCAGTCCCGCTTTGTCTTCCAGCCCCAGAGGAGGAGGTTCAACCAGGTCTTAGTGCTGAAGAGAGGTCTCCTATGGTACCACAGCCTAGTGGTGACTCTGGAGACGAAGCTTGCCTGCAGGTGCCTTCTTACCAAGAGAGAAGGGCCGAGAGTGCTTGCAGGCGCAGATCAAAGAGGTTGCCGAGAGGCAATTAGCCAACCAGCCTCAGGTGGCACGAGGGAGAGTTTCCCTTACTTAAGTGGGAGAGAGACTGTTGCTGGTGGACTAGAGTTTATTGCATGATCCCTTGGCGTGATTGCTGCTGGCACTAGCTCCTCGCATCTTGATTCCTTGTTATTGACCTCGGACCGGACCTTCGTTATCTCTGGCTGTTTTGACCTCGGACTGTTTGACCACGCTGTTTCCCGGTATCCTGACTTCAGCTTGACTCTCGGAACGTTCGGACTTTGGATCCTGACCTCGGCTTGTATTCTCGGACTGCTCTCAGTTTGCTTCCTTCCAAAGTCTGCTTTACTTTCAATGGGCTGAGGTACTATTATCAGCACTTGTCAGTGTTTGCTGGCAGCATTCCCAGACAGAATAAACTCTAGCCACCAGCAACAGTCTCCTCCCACTTAAGTAAGGAAACTCTCCCTCGTGCCACCTGAGGCTGGTTGGCTAATTGCCTCTCGGCATCCTCTTTGATCTGCGCCTGCAAGCACTCTCGTCCCTTCTCTCTTGGTAAGAAGGCACCTGCAGGCAAGCTTCGTCTCCAGATCACCACTAGGCTGTGGTACCATAGGGACCTCTCTCAGCACCAGGACCTGGTTGAACCTCCTCCCGGGGCTGGAAGAGCACAGCTGGGACCTGGAGAGCAGGATCAGCACCTGGCGTTGCCTCAATCAGCCCTTGTTCTGGAGGAGGCTCATCCTCCTCCCCATCCTCTGAGAGCTGATCTTGGCTGGCCATGACACATGGAGACATTGCCCTTATGCTGCACAGGGTGTTGTTTATTATTATAAATAATATAAATTATTATTATTGTTGTTGTTGTTGTTGTTGTTATTATTATTATTATTATCCTCAGGCTAAGGGAGTTCAGGGCATGCAACCCTCCCAGCTTGGGCCCACTGACCTCCAACAGCTGTCCACTGCTGGTATAATGCTTAGTCACTTCCCCCCCCCATCTAACTTATTGGATAGAGTTGTTAAGAGGATGAAAATGGGGTGAAGGGCATCTTGAGCTTATTGGATGGAATGTAATACTAATACCAGCCTTCCCCATTGTAGCACCCTCCAGATGCATTGGGCTACAATTTCATCACTCCCTTGGCCTGAGGAGAATAAGAAGAGTTGTATTACAGTACATTGGAAGGCTGCCATGTTGGGGAAAACTGCTTTATGCTCGTTTAGTCTAATGCTGTTAACTCTGACTGACTGTTGTGCTGTTCACGGTTGGTTTTTACTTGAGATACTTGAGACTGAACCTGGGGACTCTGCATGCAAACAATGTGCTCTTCTGCTGACTTATATGGTGCTTTCACTTTTTCCTCAGATGTATCACTGATGCTACCTTGTCTATACTGAGAGGAGAGACTATTCCACTTGATGTGTTACAGATCAAGGTACCAGCATGTCAATAGCTACTCCTTCTGTCTGGAAAGGGCATTTGTGTTGCTACATGTCTGTTTTATTATTGTTTAATGGCATTCAGTTCAGATCAGTTCAGTTCACATGAGAGGCAGATTAACATACAACCCTCAGGCTGCATGGAAGACTGTTTTTATGGGACCCTTCTCTCCAGGACCACCCTTTTCTTCTGGCAAGAAAGAGTGAGTTGCCTCTTCTGAAAGCCTCCAGTAAAGACAGTTCATTTTTTAAACTGGACACAGGGCTCTTTTTGCACTGTTAACATTTTTAAAAGACCCATTTTTCAACATCAGTAAATAACTTTTTACTAGTTCTAATTTTATTTCTCCCATTTTTTGGCAGTCTCTATGGGTCCTTGAGAGTCTGAGAGGCAGAAAATTAGCCCCCAAATTACTAAAGTTGCCCATTCATACTATAGAGATTTTTAATACTATAAAATAATTCTTGAGGGAGGAGGATGCCTATTGCAGGGTAGAGGAATGGAGAAAAAATAGAGTTTTAAACTGCAGCTATTACGAGTGAAATAGTATCATATGCCATCAGTGAATGCAGGTGCAAAATAAAATAGAGGTTACATTCACACAAAAGATCATTTGTCAGTACTCTATCTTTACTATGTGCCTTTTCTCCTGTTCACACATTGCTCTGTTCAGGAGCACATGTTTTACAGCTGTACATAGCCCTGCTTCTCCCCCTTTCTCAGACTGCTGCCTCAAACACATCTCATTTTAAGGAGTGGTGTGTGGGTATTTGAAGAGTTCTTGGCTCAGCTGCTTTTACAGTGAAAGTAGCCATCCTGAGAAGAAGAGCCTCTCCTCCTTCAAAATTCCCTTTTATTCCAGCAGCAATGTAGCAGTCAAGGATGCAGAATGTCATTCATTGCTTTAGTCTTCTGGTATTCAAATAATAATGTAACATCTGGTTAAAAAGATACAGCAAATCTAAGGAAGGTAAGTGTAGTACATTGGAGAAACCTACCTTATAGTGGGTCAAACTGCTGGTGCATATAGTCTGGTATTGTTGACACTGACTAGCAGTCGCTGTCCAGGGTTTCAGACAAGAGTCTTTCCATACCCTGCCTTGTCCTAGGAATATGCAGCTATCTTGTGGAAACAACTCTACTGGCTGCCAATCCATTTCTTGGGGGGTGGGGAATCACAGTGCTGATGATGTCTTATAAAGCTGAATACAGATTGGATTCAAACTATCTAAACAATTCTATCTTCTTACATGAGGCTGGCTAATTTCTAGGTGGATTGGAAGATGTCTTCCTTTCTTTCCCAGTATCCTTCAGCTGTACTTGGTGCTACGTGAGGGAGCCTTCTAAGTGGCTGCTCCCAGACTATGGAATTCCCTCCTACAGGAGGGTCTGTTGTTCTGCTCTCTTCTCACTTTTTACTGGCAGAGAGAGATCTTTTTATTTAAAAAGGCTTTCAAGTTTTTGGTTGTGAAGAAAGGGTTTAATAGAGTCTTCTGGATTTATATTATATTATATTATATTTAGATGATGATGATGAGTAGTAGTAGTAGTAGTAGTACAATTAAAACATACAAAAATAATACATTAAACTAGAAGTAAATTACTACAGTTATTAAAACAAATGACATATTAAAATATCAAATACTGTACTTTAAAAAGATAAAAATGTTTAAAATACATTAAAACAGTATAGTACCCCAGGCCATTTTTAAAAAGCTTTCTGTTTTGAAAGCCTGTCTGAAGAGGAAGGTCTTCACCTGTCAATGGAAGGCCATCAAGGAAGGGGCCATTCTGCATTCCCTGGGCAGGGAGTTCCATAGTCTAGAGGCAGCCATGGAAAAGGCCCTCTCTTGTGTCTCCACCAACAGTGCTTGAGATGGTGTTCTCCTTGTTTGGAGGTTTTTAAACAGAGGCTGGATGGCCATCAGTTGGGAATGCTTTCATTGTGAGTTTCTGCATGGCAGGGGGTTGGGCTGGATGATCCTTGAGGGCTATTCCAGCTCTATGATTCTGGTAATGTCAGGGATTGATCCCGGGACCTTGTGTTTACAGAATTCATGCTGTACCACTGAGCCGCAGCCCACAGTGGTGATGGTGATGGGACTTGCAGTCCATCGACTTGTGAAGGGCCACGCATTCTTAATCCCTGCATGGGTCCTTCTCCACAGTATTAATTTGTCATTTCTACCTAATGGAGTTGGCAGCACATTGTTATTCAGCCTGCTGCTGAATATTTTTGATATCTTTCTGCCAGCAGGAAAATGCCTTTTTATATAGGGACCTTTGGTTTTTTACCTTATTGCAGCAGCTGGAGTTTTTAATAGTGTGTTGTGTCTATATTTTATTATGTTCTAAATATTTTTAAACTGTTTTTGTGTTTTACAACCTTTGTGTTAAATGTTTTTTAAATTTTACTTTGTTTTAAAAGGTTGTAAGTTGCCTGTAAAAGGAGAAAATAAATAAATGTATATTTGATCCATTGCTATTGAGATCACCACAGATTAATTTAATGTAAAGGTTTGGCTGTTTTTGTATAATATTTAATTCATTTTGTTGTGTTTTGTTTTACAGGGGAACAAAGACCAGCCTGTGTTTGCAGTAACTGGTTTACGATGGGGATCTTTCAGAGATGCCGGAGCAAAAGTCAGCAAGTAAAGGAACAGCTGTATTTGCTTTGCATTCTCTGTGCTTTTGTTTTTTATTTCTGACTGTGTTCTTCCCTCCAGTATGCTTTTGAGATGATCTAGAGCATTGTTTTTCCCGATATCTGATATGGGGCACAGCATTTTTTTTGGTCTATTAGGTCAAATTACTTTTTCCTTCCTGGCAACCCGTCAGGCATCAGCAGTCAACGGCTCAAGCAACAGTTTAGGGACCACCTGTTTAAGTAGCAGTGGCCTAGGGCATAGAGGCTGAAATCTTGGCTCATGTAAATGTAAGATTTCTTGGCTGAAATCTTGGCTCATGTAAATATGTTCTCAGAGATCGAACAAGGTTGGTATACTATTCAGAATCCTTTTAGTCTGGTGTAAACCATTGTGCAAGCAGCTGTGCTTTCCGTAAGGCTCCTTACATGGAGTCCTTAAGAGGGAATACATAGAATAGGGAACACATAGCCATGCTGCCTGTTGTATGATTGGCTGCACAACAGTGCAGTGCAGTAATTCCAGTGTACCATCCTGATCCAAGTTTATACTACACAATGAGTGGGATGTTGGCTGCAGTATGTGAACTCCACATCATTGTCAGGCATATTTGGTTTGAAAACAGGGACTCTTAACATGATAGAGAGCTCCTCTGTAATTGTAACAGTGGCCATTTTTGTGTACCTGCTATAATTACAAAGGATCTCTCTGTCATGTTATGTTTGTCTATTTCCAAACCAGTTATGACTGACACTGATGTAGAATTCATCTATGCAATGGAAAGGAGTCCTGTTAAATTAATGTTATAGGTTATGGATGCTACAAGAAATAGCTTGTACATAATCCTCTACATACCTTATAGGCAATTCCCAATAACCTTTTCTGATTATTAAATTGTGTAGTCCATTTTACATTTATCTCTGATGCTGTTGGGTAGTCCTGAAGTTGGCGCATCCTGAAGAATGAAACCTCCTAGTGAGTTATTCCCAGATGCTCCCAATCCATGAGGATTGTTTTGGAGAAGATTGGGTTTCTTACCGTCATCAAAACCATTTTTGGCATTGTTCTGTAGTTGACAAGTTATCACCGAAAGCTGTAGTTGGGAAGTTTGAAGGAGGGGGATGATAAGGAGAAGGGACCAGAGATGGCTAGCAAGAAATAGAAGTTCTACCTTTTAGAGAAAGTTTAACTAAATTAAACTCCTGACTATCACACAGCTAGATTGCAACTTGAAGTAGACAACAGAATTTGCTTCTGCAATAATAAGCATTCAGCTTGGGGCACACGCTTCTGTTCCTCGGAAGTAGCAAAAAATAAAGATAGAAGGCCTGACTCTGTAAAGGTGATATAAAATGGACAGTTGGCAAGGAAGTAGTGCATTTGGGAATAGATTAAAAGCTGTGATGCTAGACTGCTGTTAACTCCTAGTGAATTCGACAGCCAAGAATTTAATGAGAAACACAGCAGTAATATGTATTTTTGGTAGCACAGATGTAGAGCTAGTCGTATTGTGTTGTGTGTTCCTGGGAATCAGGTGTCCCTCAAGGTGCAATACTGTCTCCAATGCTATTCAACATTTACATGAAGCCGCTGGGTGAGATCATCCGGAGACATGGGGCGGGGTGTTATCAGTACGCTGATGACACCCAAATTTGCTTCTCCATGTCTCGGACTGCTTCGGTGATCAAGGATGGCATCTCCCCTCTGAATGACTGTCTGAGCTCAGTAATGGATTGGATGAGGGAAAATAGACTTAAACTGAATCCAAATAAAACAGAGGTACTCGCTATAGGCAATCCTAATCCAGGAATGGTGATCTGTTCTCCAGTTCTGGATGGGGTCACACTTCCCCTAAAGGACTGTGTTCGTAGCTTGGGGGTACTCTTGGATTTGTCGCTTCAGCTGTTATCTCAGGTGGATGCGACAGCCAGGAGTGCCTGTTATCAGCTTCAGGTGATACGCCAGCTATGACCCTTCCTGGAACAGGAAAACCTAGAAATGGTTGTACATTCACTGGTAACCTCTCGTCTCGATTTCTGTAATGTGCTCTACATGGGGCAACCCTCATGCCACATTCGGAAGCTGCAACTGGTCCAAAATATGGCAGCCAGATTGGTTACAGGGAGTTCAAAATTTGATCCTATTACACCGATTTTAAAATCCCTACACTGGCTGCCTATTGGCTTCCGGGCACAGTATAAGGTGTTGGTCATTACCTATAAAGCCCTGCATGGCTTGGGTCCAGCTTACCTGAGGGAACACCTTCTCCCATCCAATCCTTCCCGCACTCTCAGGTCCTCTGGGAAGAATTTCTTGCAGTCTAAGAAAACCAGACTGGTAACAACTTCCCAGAGGACATTTTCTGTTGCTGCTCCAAAAATCTGGAATGACTTGCCGAAGGAGATCCACCTTATAACATCTTTGGAGGCCTTTAAGAAGGCGATAAAAATGGATCTCTTCCTGCAGGCATTCCCAAGTTGACCTCCTCGGAATGTTCACTCTCCAGTTGGGAACTGTCATTTTTAATGGTATTTTAAGGTGGGAGGGAGATAGGGATTTGGATTTTATATGTTTTGCTATGTTTTTTACTTGTGGCTTCTTGTGTTTATTTTTATTGTTCTTATGTTTGTTGTTACCCGCCTCGATCCAATACAGGGAGAGGCGGGATACAAATAATTATTATTATTATTATTATTATTATTATTATTATTATTATCATCTAATGTCCACAGGTTAGGGTGTAAGAAATATCTTTGTTAGAAATTGCATTGAGTTACCTTTCCATGTTCCAAGTGTATTTTGTGTTTCTGTTGCTTTCTTTTTCAGGTACTGGTATCTTGGACCTCTGAAAATCCAAGCAGCCCATTTCTTTAACACGTTGAAGGTAAAGAGATCTCCTGAGGGGTTACTGCCAATTTTCAGATATCTAAGTTCGTGATATCCACAGACTGATACAAACTCAGACAACGACAGCACTATATGTTTGTACTGAATGCAACAAGTGTTGCTGTTTGGATTCTGTGTAGCATATTTAAGTCAGTTTAGCAGGGTTGCAGAACCTCAGACCCTGGCACTGAATCTGAAACTCCTGGCATTCTCTGGAAGGCTACTGCCTTTCTCCCATTACATTATTTCATGGTTTTCTAGCATTTGTACAGTTTTTACTCTACTGTAAAAAAAAAAAGGCCTGTTCTAAATTATAGCTGGCTAAAACAGGATGATAGCATGCTAAAAAAGGCTACATTCATTCCTGGAAGTGTCAGATGTATCCATAACATATTTCTTGATTATATCCTGTTTTGAGTACTGTAACTCACTCCGCTTGGGGCTGCTTTTGGAAACTTTGAAAACTGCACTGGGTCCAAAAACTGCACTGGTTGTAGGGAACATATAACTCATGTTGAAAGTTTCATTGGCTACTGGTTCATTTCAAGGCACAAGCTCATGGTACCAGCTTCTTTGTTTAAGTGAGTGTCAAAGGTGCGGCAAGATCCTTTGGCATACTGATTTTCCAAACTAATATAGCTTTGTCTTTGAATTGTTTTTCGAACGGTTTACATTAATAGTTTAATTTTTTAAAATTTCTTTTCTTACCAGCTTTTGTATTATTCATTGTTTTCAAAAGCCACACACGACTGCAGAGTGGTTTCTGAAAACCTCTCTTATATTGAATTTCGCCCTCTGGCTGAAAGATTATTCTTGATGTTGCAGAATAGACTTCAGAGTAGTTTCTTTTTAAACATATTCACAGCTGGTCTTCTCTGCAGGGTGGATGTGAGACTGGGATGTATATATTTACTTCTGGCAGAAACCCAGCACTTCTATTAAGCAGAATCCTGGAATGCAGCTGAAATAACATTGCAGTGGTAGAAACTGCTAGCTGGAAGAATACTAACAATGTTGTGGATGGTTAAGGAGCGGCTGTGATGCAGCTGAGACCCATTAGAGGCTACTCTGCTGCCTTCCTCTAGTACAGGCCTCTCTCATGGTTTTTGTTATGCTAATGATTCACCCTGAGATTTATTCTGTTGACGTAAGTGGTGCCTATAAATAGAGCCTACAGGACTGTTGATAATCTGTTTCTTGCAGTCAGCCTACCTTCTGTAACAAAATGAGCAGAAAGGTTAATTGCTCTAGTTTGAAAGTTCCCAAGTACTGAAGGATTTGACATACATTAAAGGAGCTGCATTTTTTCCTCTGTTCATGCTGTTCTCCTGATTCCATAGCAGATACTAAGCATATAGCACTCTGCTTCACGTAACAGACATATTACAAAGTTTAAATTCCTGGCGAGGCAGGCACTAGTATGGTCCATGGGTAACCTGGATGAAAGAGCACATGGTCCCTGAACACTTTGTAATTGCCAAGTGTCAACTCGGATTTAGACTGGCTAATTTAGAACCACTTGTCTGCATAGGAAAAAGCATTTTCTTTCCACTCCATTTCCCTAACAAGTGTGGAGTACTAATACGTTGTGAAACAGGGTAGTAACTTGCTTATTATGTATTACAGTGTTCGTTTATTATTCAGAACCATATACTGCATGACACTACTGGTAAACAACCTGTCTTTCTCAATAGTGTTCTGTGGCATTCAGTTCCATGGGTAGTTATAGTTGGCTGGCTATTAAATTATTAGTTTTTATTCCTTGACCTTCCTCCAAAGATCTCTCTTCCTGCTTGTGGCTTTGGCGAGTCAGCTGATCTTCTCTGTAACTTTTGCTGAGTATGATCTGCATTTGTTGGTGGGGTTGGTTTCTGCTGTGTTTAGAAACAGTCATATATACTTGAATATAAATCAACTTCATGTATAAGTCAAGTTTTGAGACCAAAATTATGGATTTTCCAGTGATGGAGAGGAGACATTCTATATGATCGGTTATGTTCCTTTGATTTGCTGTGAGAGGCAGGAAGTAGCAATAGAAAGTACATTTCTATACCGCTTATCAGTTCACTTAAGCACTCCCTAAGCGGTTTACAGAGTGTAAGCTAATTGCCCCCAACAATCTGGGTACTCATTTTAGCAACCTCGGAAGGATGCAAGCCTGAGTCGAGCTTGAGCCCTTTTGCTGGTATTGAACTCGCAATCTTATGGTTGTGAGTGAATGCCTGCAGAACAGGTATTTAACCACTGCACCACCAGGGCTCAAGGACCTTTTAACTGGGCTGCCACTAGAGGAAGTAACTCCTCTGCAACCCCAGTCTAGTTCCTGCCTCGCTCCAAGTAGGTTTCACTTACCTCTCTTGATATGAATTTCAATCTACAGTATTTTCCCCTCATCCTATTCCTGCTCTTTGGGCACAGAGGGAGCAGACTATGTCCTCCCAGGACTCTTGACAGGCCAGAGATGTTGTCAAAATCCCTCAGGATCACAACCACACAGGTTTCCAGCCAGGCCGATCCCCAGGCCTCTGGGGAGCTGTGTGCCATGGCTGCACACATAGAGGAGGGAGATCCCTCATCTCCAGCCATCACCGATCACACCCACAGCCGATGCTTCTGAGATTGGGAGCAAACGGCAGAGGAGTGCTGTCCCTACACAGGGGTGAGTAATTTGGGACTGTTTGAGCAGATTTTTAACCCCAATTTTGAGGCCTTCCTTTCCTCCTTCATGCCCCTGCAATTCAATATGGCAGGGAAGGGGGTAGTTGGGCAGAGACCCTCCCAGCAAGTGTTCCCTCAGCCTTCCTGAACCTACAGGTGACAGACCAAGGGGCCCACGGAGATAGAGCTTCAAACAAGGCCGAGGAACACAGGCACAGAGAGTCTTCCTCTCCCCCTGCCTTCGTTCTTTCATGCATCAGCCTGGTTATCCCCGAGTGTGAGCTGGCCAAGTTCGTGCTCAAACCTCCTGCACACAAACTCTGTTGGGGAAAGGGGGGGAAACTGGCAGCAGCCATTTTTCCCGAGGCAAAGCCTCAGACTAAAAGAAAGGCGACACCTACTGGCCACCAGGTTAGGCCAAAGAGGAGAAAGATATCAATTTCCTCCCACTCCTCCAATGAGGATGAAGATGTTTTTTAACAATCTCAAGCAGACTCTGGAAGAGAAGATCTCTCAGGAGGAGGATGAAGCCCGTTTGATTACAACCATAGACTGTCCCATGTACCTGGTTCCACCCAAGGGAACTTTAGTGGCTACTGTTACCCTTTCAAAGACAGCTCTCTCTCATCATTGCCTGGTTCCACTTCCACAAACAGTAAAGAGGTTCTTTCAGTGGTGGACCTCCTCAGCCCTGCGGAGCGGTTGACCAATATAGTCAACACAAGTGATCCAACTGACGATGGATGCCAACTTAAGGGGATGGGAAGCCACCTGCAGGCTCCACTATGCCCAGGGAAGGTGGAACCATGGAGAGGCCATATACAGCATCAGTTAGTTAGAGCTGAGGGCCATCTGCCTAGCCCTCCTTGCTGATGCAAATGTGAGCGTGCAGAGTAAACTTGGAAGCCTGTGTGAAGACAAACAACTGTTAAGCTGCTGGAGCATGCCAGGAAAACAGCTGCTTGAAGAAAGGCAAACCAAAGCTTGGCTTATCTCAGAAGAGGCACTTTGTTTATTTGTTGCAAAGACACGCGAGAACAATTTCCAACACCATCCACCAACTACAAACCCCACAAACTGTACAAACGGACATCTGGGCTTATATACACATTTGCCATGCGGCCACCTTGTCCAGCCTCTTCCTGTACAAGTTCCTGTGAATCTTGGAATATCTTCCCCCTTGCAAAGATGATACAGTGCTCCCTCGGGTTACGAAATTAATTCGTTCCGCGGCTAATTTCGTAACCCGAAAAACCTTCGTAACCCAAATTGCCATAGGCGCTAATGGGAAAAAAAGCCGCGGCTCTGCCGCGGCTCCATTTAAACAGCGCCAGGGTTTTTTCGTAACCCGAAAAAACCTTCGTAACCCGAAACAATAAATCCCTATGGGATTTATTCGTATCCCGAAAAATTCGTAACCTGGGTAATTCGTATCCCGAGGTACCACTGTACAGTATATTTACACATTGCTACATGCTTCTGGCACACACTGCGACCTTGGACATCAGCTGCTGGTTTGAGTCCCAGCTGCAGCCAATTCCAGGCTTCTGCAAAGCGAATAACCAATTCCATTATAGAATCATAGAATCATAGAATCGTAGAGTTGGAAGAGACCACTAGGGCCATCCAGTCCAACCCCCTGCCATGCAGGAAATCCAAATCAAAGCATCCCTGACAGATGGCCATCCAGCCTCTGTTTAAAGACCTTCAAGGAAGGAGACTCTATCACCCTCCGAGGGAGTGCATTCCACTGTCGAACAGCCCTTACTGTCAGGAAGTTCCTCCTAATGTTCAGGTGGAATCTCTTTTCCTGTAGCTTGCATCCATTGTTCCGGGTCCTGTTCTCTGGAGCAGCAGAAAACAAGTTTGCTCCCTTTTCAATATGACATCCTTTCAAATATTTAAACAGGGCTATCATATCACCTCTCAACCTTCTCCTCTCCAGGCTAAACATTCCCAGCTCCCTAAGTTGTTCATAGAATCATAGAATCAATGATAGAGTTGGAAGAGACCACAGGGGCCATCCAGTCCAACCCCCTGCCATGCAGGAAATCACAATCAAAGCATCCCCGACAGATGGCCATCCAGCCTCTGCTTGAAGACCTCCAAGGAAGGAGACTCCACTACACTCCGAGGGAGTTTGTTCCACTGTCGAACAGCCCTTACTGTCAGGAAGTTCCTCCTAATATTGAGGTGGAATCTCTTTTCCTGCAGTTTGCATCCATTGCTTCGGGTCCTAGTCTCTGGAGCAGCAGAAAACAAGCTTGCTCCCTCCTCAATATGACATCCCTTCAAATATTTGAACAGGGCTATCATATCACCTCTAAACCTTCTTTTCTCCAGGCTAAACATCCCCAGCTCCCTAAGTCGTTCCTCATAGGGCATGGTTTCCAGACCTTTCACCATTTTTGTCGCCCTCCTTTGGACACGCTCCAGTTTCTCAATGTCCTTTCTGAATTGTGGCGCCCAGAACTGGACACAATATTCTAGGTGGGGCCTGACCAAAGCAGAATACAGTGGCACTATTACTTCTCTTGATCTAGACACTATACTTCTATTGATGCAGCCTAAAATAGCATTAGCCTTTTTAGCTGCCGCATCACACTGTTGACTCATGTTCAACTTGTGGTCTACTTGAACTCCTAGATCCCTTTCACACGTAGTTTCATTCAGCCAGGTGTCACCCATCCTATATCTGTGCACTTTATTTTTCCGCCCTAAGTGCAATACCTTACATTTCTCCGTGTTGAATTTCATTTTGTTAGCTTTGGCCCAGCTTTCTAGTCTATTCAGGTCATTTTGAATCTTGATCCTGTCCTCTGGGGTATTAGCTATTCCCCCTAATTTGGTATCATCTGCAAATTTGATAAGTATGCTCCCAATTCTGTCATCCAGGTCATTGATAAAGATGTTGAACATCACTGGGCCCAGGACAGAGCCCTGTGGGACCCCACTGGTCAGTTCTCTCCAGGATGAAAAGGAGCCATTGTTGAGCACCCTTTGGGTTCAGCCGGTCAACCAATTACAGATCCATTTAACAGTTCCTTTGTCTAGCCCACATTTTACAAGCTTGTTTGCAAGAATGTCATGGGAAACCTTGTCAAAGGCCTTAGTGAAATCAAGATATACTATATCCACAGCATTCCCTTCATCTACCAAGCTGGTAATTTTATCAAAGAAAAAGATTAGATTTGTCTGGCATGACTTGTTTCTCTGAAACCCATGTTGACTTTTTGTGATTATGGCATTGCCTTCTAGATGTTCACAGACTCTCTGTTTAATGATCTGCTCCAGAATCTTTCCTGGTATTGATGTCAGACTAACTGGACGATAATTGTTGGGATCCTCTTTTTTCCCCTTTTTGAAGATGGGGACAACGTTTGCCCTCCGCCAGGAGTTTTCAAAGATTATTGCCAATGGCTCCGATATTACATTTGCCAGTTCTTTTAATACCCTTGGATGGAGTTCATCTGGTCCCGGAGACTTAAATTCATTTAGATTAATAAGGTGTTCCTCTACTATCTCTTTACTTATTCTGTGCTGAAATTCTTCTATTCTGTCCTCTGCTCCATTATCCTCAGGTTGAGCACCCTTTGCCTTTTCTGAGAAGACTGAGGCAAAGAAGGTGTTGAGTAATTCTGCCTTTTCTCTGTCTTCTGTTAGCATTTTGCCATCTTCTCCACGCAGTGGCCCTACCGTTTCCTTCTTCTTCCTTTTGCTGCGGACATATCCAAAAAAGCCCTTTTTGTTGTTCTTAACCTCTCTAGCAAGCCTGAGTTCATGCTGCGCTTTAGCTTTTCTGACTTTACCCCTGCACATGCCTGCTATTTCTTTGAATTCCTTTTTTGTGATTTCCCCCTTTTTCCATTTCTTATACATGTTCCATTTCAAACTTAGCTCGGTTGAAAGTTCCTTAGTCATCCATCCTGGTTTCTTGAGACACCTCCCGTTTTTCTTTCTCACTGGAAATGTTTGAAATTGTGCCTTCAGTATCTCCCTTTTGAGAAAGTCCCATCCGTCCTGAACTCCTTTATCTTTTAGTATTTCTGACCATGGAATCGCCTTCAATACTTCTCTAAGTTTACTGAAATCCGCTCTCCTAAAGTCTAGGATGCGTGTCTGACTATGCCTGGCTTCTCCTTTCCACTGTATTACAAACTCCAGGAGAACATGGTCACTTCCACCTAATGCTCCCACCACTTGCACCCCTTTAACCAAGTCATCCTTGTTGGTTAGGATCAGATCTAAAATAGCTGACCCCCTTGTTGCCTCTTCCACCTTTTGGACCATGAAATTGTCTTCCAGGCAAGTGAGGAATTTGCTAGGCCTTGAGGATTTTGCTGAGTTTGACTTCCAGCAAATATCAGGATAGTTGAAGTCGCCCATCACTACTACATCTCTCTTTTCTGACTGTGTGGTCATCTGTTCTAGAAAGATATCATCCAATTCCTCAGTCTGACTTGGGGGTCTGTAGTAGACTCCCACCGTAACATCCTTGTTGTTTCCCTCCCCTTTAATTTTTACCCAGATGCTCTCCACCTGGCTTCCATGATTGATGTTCTGGATCTCTTCACTGGTGTAAGTATCTCTGACATATAGTGCTATTCCTCCTCCTTTCTTGTTTGGCCTATTTCTCTTAAAAAGGTTATACCCCTCTATTTCCACATTCCAATCATGAGACTCATCCCACCAGGTTTCAGTGATGCCTATTATATCATATTTGCTTTGTTGTACTAGGAGTTCGAGTTCATCTTGCTTATTTCCCATGCTCTGTGCATTAGTGTAGAGACATCGCAGACCATGGTTCCCTTTTACTTGCTGCCTGTGCAAGTTTTTTTGCCTCCCACTGTTGGGTCCTTGCACTTTTTTTCTTATTTCCTCTATGTCGGTTTGACTATTTTCGCCATCCCTTTCGCCTTCCTTAATATTGTCTCCCTTCCCCTCGGAACTCAGTTTAAAGCCCTCCTGATCAAGTTCTTGAGACTTTTGGCAAAAACATTTCTTCCAACTGGCGTGAGATGCAACCCATCTGTTGCAAGAAGTCCCTCCTCATGGAACCGCAGCCCATGATCAAAGAATCCAAATCCTTCTCGGCGGCACCATCTGCAAAGCCAGTTGTTCACATCCGCTATTTTCCTCTCCCTTCCTGGACCATGCCCTTCAACTGGCAGAAGAGACGAGATGACAACCTGTACATCCATTTCTTTCAGCTTCCTACCAAGAGCCTCGTAATCTCTTTTGATGTTCTGAAGGCTGTGTCTTGCAGTATCATTAGTTCCCACGTGGACCAAAAGGAAGGGGTATTTGTCAGTAGGCTTGACCAGTCTTGTCAGTCTCTCTGTCACATCACGGATCTTTGCACCTGGAAGACAACACACCTCTCGAGACATCTTGTCAGGCCTACAAATCACTGCTTCTGTACCCCTCAGCAAGGAGTCCCCCACTACGACCACACGCCTCCTCCGAGGCTTAGCAGCGACTGTTCCCTCGGGTGGGACTCTCAGGCTCCCCTGCTCTGTCCCTGAAGTCTGTCCATGCTGCTCTTCTTCATCCTCCTTGATAAGGGAAAGAGCTTTGAATCGATTCTCTAGCTGCAAGGTCCCAGAACAATCCCTTCTTGGCTTACTTCTCTTTGTGACATTCCTCCAGCTGTCTGCCTCCTGTGTATGGCAAGTGACCTCTTCCACCCTAGCATCTTCCTCTGCGTGGTACTCATCCAAGATCGTTAGTTCTATTGTGTCCAGGAAATCTTCTTGTTCCCTAATATGCTGAAGTGTAGCTACTCTGGACTCCAGCTGCTGCACTTTCTCCTCCAAGAGTGCTACCAACTTGCACTTGGTGCATGTGAAGTTCTCCACTTCTGTAGGCAAGAAGAGAAACATCCCACAAGAGTTGCAGGTGACTACAGCAGATCCCTCGTTGTCCATACTGCAAAGTCTTCAGTAATGACTATAACAGTCAATCTACTGGGAATACTACTTTAAAGGAATGTCCTGGCTGCTACCTTACACTTAAAGGGAAGGTTCTGTTTCAATATCTGATTGTAACCCGATGCTATTTGAGTAGAATTCTTGAGATAAAGAAATTTAAAATTTAAAATGGAAGGCTCTGGAAGTTGGTATATAAAGCTAGTCTGCTAGCTCTGCCCCTTGTGACTCACAGATGTGACTCACAGAAGCTCCGCCCCTTCAGCAACAATCACACGGTCTCAAAATGGCTGCCAAGCAGCTCCTCTCCTTCTCCTCTCTCTGGCCAGACTGTTCTGGAAGGCTCTGGAAGGTGGTATATAAAGCTAGTCTGCTAGCTCCGCCCCCTTGTGACTCACAGATGTGACTCACAGATGGGGAGCAGGAGTTCGAGGTGGTCCAGATCTTGGACTCTCGTCACCGTCGGGGGCGCCTCCAGTACCTGGTCGACTGGGTTGGCTATGGGCTGGAGAAGCGCTCCTGGGAGGACGCTTCGGACGTGCATGCTCTGCATTTGGTTCAGGATTTCCATTGCCGCTGTTCGGACAGGCCCTGTCCTCTGCAGTCGGAGGGAGAGCGTTATATGGGAGGGGGAATGATGCTTCCATGGACTCAGTTGTACTGGATCACTTTGAGTCTGTAAGTACCAAGGATGTGGACAAGATCCTCAGCAGCGTTAGGAAGACGACGTGCTCTCTCAATCCCTGGCTTTCATGGCTGGCAGTTCAAGGAGGAACGGGGGTAACAGAGATGTTGCTCCGAATTGTTAATTCATCTCTCAGGGAGGGCCGATTTCCATCTAGTCTAAAAACGGCCATTGTAAAACCTCTATTAAAAAAGCCCTCCCTTGACCCCCTAATTCAAAATAATTATCGGCCTGTTTCACTGCTGCCATTTCTAGGGAAGGTGATCGAGAGAGCGGTTGCCTCCCAGCTGCAGGGGGTCTTGAAGGATACGGATTATCTGGACCCATTTCAAACCGTCTTCCGGGCGGGCTATGGGGTTGAGACTGCCATGGTCACCTTAGTCGATGATCTCCGTCTGGGCATAGACAGGGATAGCGTGTCCCTGTTAGTGCTCTTGGACATCTCTGCGGCCTTTGATACCATCGACCATGGTATCCTTCTGGATCGCCTGGGGGAGTTGGGCATCGGGGGCACTGCCCTGCAGTGGTTCCGTTCCTACCTCTCAGGTAGATTCCAGATGGTGGAGCTGGGGGACTGTCGCTCCAATAAGAGGACCCTTACATCTGGGGTCCCTCAGGGAGCGATTTTGTCCCCTATGCTATTCAACATTTACATGAAGCCGCTGGGAGAGATCATCCGGAGACACGGGGCACGGTGTTATCAGTACGCTGATGACACCCAAATAGTCTTCTCTGTGTCTCCGACTGATGCAGTGACTAGGGAGGGCATCTCTCCACTCAATGCCTGTCTGGAGTCGGTAATGGGCTGGATGAGGGAAAACAGACTCAGCCTGAATCCAGAGAAAACAGAAGTACTTGTGATAGGCTCCCCCGGTCCTGGGAAGGAAATTTGTCCACCTGTCCTGAATGGGGTCACGCTTCCCGTGAAGGACATAGTTCGCAGTCTGGGGGTGCTTCTGGACTCATCGCTTCACCTGACTCCTCAGGTGGATGTGACAGTCAGAGGTGCCTGTTATCAGCTTCGGCTGATACGCCAGTTGCGACCCTACCTGGGCCGGGGGGACCTTGAAACAGTGGTACATGCACTGGTAACCTCTCGACTCGATTTCAGTAATGTGCTCTACATGGGGCAACCCTTGTACCAAACTCGGAAGTTACAGTTGGTTCAGAATATGGCAGCAAGGCTGGTCACTGGTAGCTCCAGGGCCAGCCACGTAACACCTATATTGAAAGATCTGCACTGGCTGCCAATTCGCTTACGGGCGCAATACAAGGTGTTGGTTTTTACCTATAAAGCCCTAAATGGCTTGGGCCCAGAGTACTTGGCGGACCGCCTCTCCCCATATAATCCGCCCCGCACTCTCAGGTCAGGTGGGAGACAACTTTTGAGAGTTCCCAATGTGAGATATGCGGTGTCTGCGCATAGGGCTTTCTCTGCTTCGGCCCCGCAGACTTGGAACTCTCTCCCTGACGAGCTCCGCTCGGCTCCCTCCCTGGAGTCTTTTAAGAAAAACCTCAAGACTTACTTCTTTCGCCAAGCTTTCCCCCACGTGTCCTAATGCCATCCTTCTCCTTGTGTATTGTGTGTATTGTAATGGTTGGAACTGCTTCCACTGTGTTTTTACTGGTTTTTATTTATTAGGATTGAATGATGGATTTTATAATTTTGTATTGTATTGTTTTAATATGGGGGGACTCTGATTGTGTAATTTTGTATTTTTATTATTCTGTAAACTGCCGTGATCGAAGGAATGGCAGTATATAAATAAAATCTCATTCATTCATTCAATCTCATTCATGGCCAGCCAAGAGTCGGACTCAGAGGATGAGGAGGAGGATGTAGCTCCTCTAGTACAAGTGGAAATTGAGGCTACACCAGGTGCTAATCCTGCTCTGCCAGATCCCAGCTGCGACCTCCCAGCTCCAGAGGAGGAGGCTCAGCCAGGTCTTAGTGCTGGAGGGATTCCTCCTGAGGCTCAGCAGCCTAGTGGTGACTCTGGGGAAGAGCCAAGCTTGGAGGTGCCTTCCTTTAAGCAACGCAGGGCTGAGAATGCTTGCGTGCGTCGGTCCAGGAGAATTGCTGAGAGACAATTGGCAAACAAGCCTCAGCTGGCACGGAGAAGAGAGTCTCCTACTTAACCACCTGGGAGAGGCCTACTCGGTGCCAGAGTTTATTGCAGTATCCTTCTGTGTGATTACTGTCAGCACTGGCTCCTTGCTCCCTGGAACCCTGGTTTGCCTTGAACCCTTGACTTCGGAACGGACTGGACTCTTGTTACCTTCTGGCTGCCCTGACCTTGGACCGAGCTGACTTCTGTGGACTCTGGAATCCTGGTCTTGGCTTTGTTACTGGTGTGCTTCTTGTGGTCTAACTGAAAGGTCTGTAGCCTGCCTTTTAGCTCCTATTTTTGTTAAACAATCCTTATCAGCATTTGTTTGGACTTGTGCTGGCCGTAGTCCAGAACAGGACTCAGTGTTTATCCCCAAGGTCAATTCTATGTTCCATAGATCTCAAGAGGTCATTCTTCCATCTTTTTGTCCAAATCCTAAGAAGGCCTTAGAAAAACTCTGGCACACCTTAAGCGTACAGAGAGCCCTTTACATTTACATCAGCCACACCAATCAATTTAGACTAAGTGAGAGGCTGTTCATATCTTTTCACCCAGCTTCTAAGGGCAAGAAGGTCTCTTCCACTACTCTCTCCAGATGGCTCAGGCCCTGTATCTCTACATGCTACCAAATGGTGATGCCTTATCTAGCACCATTTTTGCTCATTCCACATGTAGTAATGCTACCTTAGCTGCCCTCTCTACCTATGCTCCCCTTTCTGACATCTGTAGAATAGCTACATGGTCATCGCCTCTACTTTTGTATGCCATTACTGTTTGGATACCTACCAGTCTTTGGAGGCTTCATTCAGTAGATGCACACTTCATTCCATCATAAAACATTGATGTTCCTCAGTTCTCCCATCCAGGTGGGGAAAGCTTAGTATATCCCATCAAATAGGATGTCTCCTGTCCATCACTGGAAAAATGAAAATTGAACATTGACTTACTGTGTGATGTTTGTTTTCAGCGATGGAGATAAATAATAATAATAATAAAATTTTATTTGTATACCACCCTTCCAATGATCAGGGCGGTGAACAGCAGATTAACAGCATAATACAATACATATATTAAAATACAGTACATTATACAAAGCTATTAAAAGCAATACTAAAACCCCTATCAACCAGCTGCCATTGCTGTCGAAGCGGGGGGAAGACTAGCTGGAGCTTGATTCAGGGAATGCTAGTCGGAACAGGAAGGTTTTTAACTCCTTCCTGAACTGGGCCAGGGAGGTGGCCGAGTGGAGCTCTATGGGCAGCGTGTTCCAGAGGGCCGGGGCGATGATGGTATATGACCTCTTCGCTGTGGAGGCTAGTCTAGCCCCTGGGACCCTCAGTAGTTGCTGCCCAGATGTTCTGAGGGTGCGGGGTGGAATGTATGGGGAGAGGCGGTCCTCCAGGTATCCTGGGCCCAAGCCATGTAGATAGAAACATCCTCCCCACCTCGAACTGAAGATTAGCCTAACAAGCCTAGGCTCCTTGTTGGAACTAATTATCTCAATTTTTTCTGACTATCTCTTTTATTCACACTTTTCTGCCCAGTTCTCCCATGTTCATATTGTTGTTGTTATTTAGTGTTATACAGTTGGTCCTTGGTATACGCAGGGGATCTGTTCCGGACCCCACCCCCCCACGTATACCAAAATCTGCGTATGCTCAAGTCCAATTGTCCCCAATGCATGCCGCCACTGGGGACAAAAGTCCCTCCCCTCCCCTCCTGTTTCCCTCCCTCCCTGCTTATCTGCTTGGTCGCCGCCGTCGCCGCAGAAGGGTCAGGTGGTGGCCTGGAGGCCTCTTGGTCTCCAACACCATCACCCACGATTTCCTGCGGCAGCAGCGGCAACGAAGAGGTGGCGGCGGCTGGGGAGGGAAAGAGGGAGGGAGGCAGTGAGGGAAGGTGGGGGGAGGGGAGGGGAGGAGAGGGACTTTTGTCCCCAATGGCGGCGTGGGTGCACGCGCGCCGCCATTGGGGACAACTTACGGATTTGCTATCCGCGGATGCTCAAATCCGCGCATGGCAAATCCATGTAAAAGGAGGACTGACTGTACCAGTTTTTATTCATAGCTTAGCTGTAACAAGGACTGCAGTTGCAGAGGGCTTCTCCCCCTAGTGGCAGTCCAGTTAAAAGGTTCTACTTCCTGCCTCTCAGAGTGGATCAAAGGAACATAACCCATCATATAGGATGTCTCCATCACTGAAAACAAATATATCACAAGGTAAGTCAACGTTCATTTTTGATATGACGTGTGGATAAGGTGGTAACCCTTAGGGGCATGTAACCAAGGATCTAAATGATGAAGCAAAGGAAAACTATGCATAACTGTTTGTGCCTACACTAAAGGCTGGATGGATAGGGAAAGGGGTCAGTGCTTCGAAGACATATTACACTCTTGCTTTTTACCAGGGGATGGTTTCATTTTTTTGATAAGAGTTAAAGTATAGTACTTATATTGACCCATGGATAAGTCAACCCAGGTTTTTGGGGTCTATTTTTGACTAGCATTTCTAGACTTATACATGAGCATGTATGGTATGTGTTCATGCTCTGCCTTGTGATAATGACAGATTTTCTTCATGGTAATAATGGTTGGCAGGAGTAGGAAAACTGCAGACCACATGAAGCCCCAACCCTTCTCTTGTGCTCCCTGATTTCTCTTGAAATTCCCATATGCTCTTCAGATTTGGGGGAGATGGAAAATCACCCCTCCCCCCCAAAAAAGTTGAAATTAGGGCGGTTGCTACACCTAAATTTCTTCAGGAACAGTGAAATAGAAAACTGCCTTACATGTGTGAAAAGGCCATCAAACCCCTAGAAAATTTCAACCATGATACTCACTGGTGACTTCTGCCCAAAAATCAACTAGTGCAGCCTGTCACTGTGCTTTTACTAAGGAAAGATTGAACCCTGCTGTATTTGCCCACTGTTGTTCTAAGAGCTGATTTATACATACAATAAATTAGGATCCCAGTTGTTGTCAGAAACCACCACCCTTTTCAAGGAAGAAGTAAGAAAAGTGTACCTTTTCAGGTAGAAGGGGGAGGGCCCTTGTTTTTCCCTTCACTCAATGCTTTCCTCCTTCTATCTGCTGGACATTTTTCTTTCATCTGGAAACAATACATGTCTCCATCATAGAAGGAAGGGAGAAGCATCTGGCAACAGAACAATTAAGTAGTACATCCTCTTGTTTATGACCTCCCTCCTGCCAGCTGTCCCTTCTGCTTTGCATCTGTGTAGTGGCAACCAGGATTTTCAGGTCTGTATTTGCTGTGACAAAACCTTTCAGACAGGATATTTTGCTTTCTTTCTGGTCCATTTCCAAGGAGTGGCCTCAGAAGCATCTCGCCTCTCTTGCCTATTTGGGTCCAACACCAAGGCCCCCTGAAGAACCAGAGCAGAAGACTTCTAGACCTCCTTTATATGTCAGGCTTTACAAGAGGCTTGCACATTATTGGGCACCTGCCCCCACAGGTAAATGACGTGTGACAAAGTTACCCTTTCAAAAATGATATATGTTAGAAGCACACACCCTTCTCATTCAGGTAGCATGGCCTTTAGAGATACATCAGCTGATTCAATAGAGTGCAGATACTTCTCTTTTTGCTTTATGAATGTACTTTCTCCATCTCTGCTGCTATAGTTTTCATCTACAAGCATGTAATGTGAATTGATAGAAGCCTTGTGAAGTAACTAGGGGAAAAAACCATCTAGGCCTTTGGTAGTCTTACACCATACTGTCTTGTGTCATGCTCATCTTAATGATATCTTCACTGTCTGATCTTAGAAACCCCCAAGGAGATGACCCCAGAGGTCTGGGAAGTAATGCAGCTGTCAGCCATTGAATTCTCTGTCACTACTCAGAACAGACATCTTGACTTAAAAGTAAGACTAGAGACATTAAAACGTTCAAAAACTTCCTATTTCATAATATCACTGCACTGTGAGTAGAATAATTGTACTTGCTTTAAGTATGTTAGGTCTTATATATTGGGTTGAAATTGAAAATGATAACAAACTATTACTGATGTGGGGTGTGTGTGTGTTTTTCCTTTAAAAATTCACCAATTGAGAGTCTGTTTACCATATATCTTCTAAGTAGGACATGGTGAATTACACATGCTCACATACAGTATGCGTACCAAAGACTGTGTGTCTGTTGTAATTCCATAAAACTAAAGGATGTATATTTCAGAGCAGAATTCTTTGAAGGAAGAAGGGAGATCAAAGTTCCTAGTTGTTTTGGTGTTATTGTTTTTTTAAATCTTGGAAGTGTGTGGAGAATGTCTGATCAATCAGATAATCAGAGGGGACTCTGAGTGAGATTTCCAGTGATAGGGGAGTTGGCCTTCAGTATCCCATACATGCCTTTCTCCTTTGTATGAGCAGAGCCATAATAAGTAATGCAAATCTTGTGTAACTGGCAGACCGCATTGTGTGAACTAAAATAGGCTATATACATACTTTGTTTACTTTGCTTACTTTGCAAAATATGTCTAGTCCAGCTTTTTATGTTACAATCATTTTGTTTGTTTAGCAGAATTTACATATCCTTATCTATGGTCTAGTCCACAGGAAAGGAACACATGTCACTGCATCTTCCGTCATTCATCCACATTGCGTGTGCTAGCAGGAATGATGGGAGTTTCAGTCAAGCAACATGTGGAGGACCATACATTCTCCATCACTGCAGTCGCAAGAGCAATGGCTCTAACACCTAGTTCACCTCTTATATGTACTACATCCATGCTGTGAGTCTGTATTCCCATTCAGATGTGGTACCACATAGGAACTAAAATTAGTAACTGTGTCCTGCGTTGAGTAAATGCACTTTCACATACATGCCCAAGTTTAAGTCAAATGCCATGTGAACAGTTAATGTTCAGTTATCAAATGATGTGATAGTACTTGCACTTGTCAGCAAGGTCACAGAGATACTCTCTGGATCTTAGTGCTCTATTTGTATTTTAATCCCCCTTTAGAACCTGGGATGCCTGTGAGAAAAAAACCCATGTACATTGAGAATCATAGCTTAAAGTTCCATCCATGTAACACTATGCCACATTTGCCATCTTCCTGTCCTAGATAACTTCCTCTTGTGCTCTCCCATCATAGCCATTTAGTGACCATTGGAGAGTGGGGCATGTTAGAGAGCACCTGGCTCTGACCTTATAGTGAGATACAGAATGACAACAGCATCCTCTGGGACCCCAGAGGACCCTCAGAAAGTCCAGAAGGATGCCTCTGTCATTCTGCATCAGTCTATAGGGTCCTGCCAGATGATTTGCCAGTGCTCTCCACCTGGCCCACACTGGCCACTAAAACACTGTGGAAGGAGGGCATTCGGAGGAGGAAGGATGGTCTTGATGGGGTGGGGGCCATTGTACAATTGAGAGTGAATTCCTCCGCAATGACCAGCAGGCATATGTTACAGAGGTCAGTAAGTGGGTGTCAACCTCTGTTCCAGCTATAGAGAAAAGCCTTCTTGTGTTCACTGAGGTGCCCCTACAAGCAGAATGGAAGTACACTCGGCTATGCCATCATCTGAGGGCCAACAAATTCTGGGAGGTTGCACCCTCTAATTCTGAGGAAAAGATATCAGGGAAAGAGAAAACCAGCCTGGCCTCACCTGTCATGAAAGGGGCATATAACATGAAATAATTCTAATTTCACACACATACGCTTTAAAAAGAAATAATCTTGCTTGTGAGGGTTTTGATCCTCTATATTTGGAAAGAGTCTGAAGATATGTTCAAATAAAGATAAGGGATTTATGTCTCTGTGTGAGAATGTGCACTCTCTTTAGTTTTTAACCTGGCAGTGTGCTTAAAAAGCACATGCAAAAAACTTTCCTGTCTCCCAAATATAATGATTTTCCCCAGGGAAGAGGAGAATCAGATAAAATTTAAAATACAGACAGAAGAGTGAACTTATTTACCTTTTAGTAGAATATTTATAATGTGCTGTGTGTGTTAGTGTTATTTTGTCTTCTTCCTAAACATTTTTAGCGTACTGAAGACTTCATGAATATTTGCATTGAACCTGATACAGTCAGTAAGGGAGACTACATAACAAGAGGGTGAGTACTAGACAACCTGTAAAATATCTACCTTTTCATAGCCATGGCATTTGCTTGCTTGTTTATTTTTAGTTAGTAGGTAGCTTTTAATAAGGAGTGACAAGTTCTAAATTAGATTCTAGGTTTCACTGTCATGCTGAAATCAAAAAGAGGACTCAGCTAATGTGGTGCTCTTGCGGAAATAAACCTTCAAATGATTCCATTTGCTGTGTCATATATAGTCAGCCAAGACACTAAGGGAAAGGTTCTTGTTGGTTAATCCCAGTCTTTAATTTATGGTTTCCATGATCACTGTCAAAGTGCAGATAATCTCCCTGTTTCCTTGAATCTCTGTAAATCCCTTTTGCTGACATGCAGTGACATTATATATTACTATGCCTATATCTAGAGGACATTGGCATGAGCGCAGGGGGAATAGGGATTATTATTTTTCTAGTAAGAGGGATGCAGTGTGCATGCATGGTTTAACAATGGCCAAAAAAAAAAAAAAATCACTCCAAACACCTTTTTTCTTATGTATTTAAGCAAAGCCTTCAGAATTTTCTCTGTTCCTCTGCATTTTGTTTTAAACAGAAGTCTAAAGATGCAGGAACCCCACATGTGTCCAGAAGGAAGCCAGTTTCTTCAGGCTAGTAGATGCATCTTGGAGCTTCCAGAGGTGAGAAATAAAAAGAGCCTATTTGCTCTTCATTTTTCTTAAAGGGCATTATGCATGCTGTACAGGGTTTTGTTCCTACCACCATGTAAAAAAGTGATTGTCTACTAAGTCTTTATTAGCTTTTTGGAAGGACTGGAAACCCTAGATTGCTTTATTTTTTTGAGAAATAACAAAAGTTATGATTAGATTATTGGTTTTGAAAATTAGTAGAAGTTAAATGAACAAATGAAGTGAAACATCTACAGAGAGTGAGATCAAATTTTAGGAAATACCATGTAACTGCAAAAAAGACAACTGGAAGCCATTTTGTTGTTGTTGTTAAATATTGTACTGTGGGCCCTTAGTATTTGCTGACATTTGGTTCCAAAGTCCCCCATAGATACCAAAATCTGTGGATGCTCAAGTCCCATTAAATACAATGGCATAATAAAATGGTGTCCCTTATATAAAATGGCAAAATTGAGATTTGCTTTTTGAAATTTACACACACATACACATATATTTCAGTATTTTCAAGCCATTGATGATTGAATCTGTGGATAAAGAATCCATGGATACACTCTTTCAGTTCAATATCTAGTTTAATTCCTTTCAGATTTACTACTATTTACTATACGAATCCTTGGGTACGGATGGCCAACTGGTTTCTTTTAGTGTGTCTTTTTATATACAGATACTATAGTTCATTTTGTGTCTCTTTGTGTGTTTTACTCAACTTTTTTAGCATATATAGAATTTTAATAAAAATGTTTTTTTTTAAAAAAATACAAGGATGACTGCCCTTCTTTGAACTAGGAAGTAAATTGGAAGTTCCTAACTTCCTTCTTAGGAGAAGATCTCTCCTGGCCCTAAAATGGCCTAAGTGGAATGGTCAAAATGAAAGTGCCTCCCATTTCTCTTAGCAGGCATAGGACATTTTTTAAACTGACCTCCCATTTCATTCTGAAAATTATTTAGAGGGTGCTGGGAGGCAGCAGGAGCCTCACAGATGGCATGGAGTGAGGCACTTTACCCACTCCAGACCTGCACCATATTGTCATTGCTGTTTCTTTGTAAGAAACAACCTTTTTTTTTTAATTGGCACGTTTTTGTATTTGTCGGCTTCTCTTTCTAAATTAGTGTATACTGACTTAACTCTAGAGTTCCAAAGCAAATTAGCTTTGTTCTGGTGCATGTGTGGGACTGCACAGAGAACATGAAGGTTAGAAAAAGCCAAAAACAGTCTTTTTGGGCAAAGTTTTAAATTGGTGGTCCTTTATTTACATTTAATGTAAATTTTAATTATTTGATGCTTTTAGACATTAGGATAAGGGTGCAAAGATATATTCTACGAACTGCTTCATCTTTTATATGGAACCTGTATAGACTACAGTACAGTGGTGCCTCGGGTTACGAAATTAATTCGTTCCGTGGCACCGTTCGTAACCCGAAAAGCCTTCGTAAGCCGAATTGCCATAGGCGCTAATGGGGAAAAGCCGCGATTCCGTGCGAAAAAGCCGAAAAAAGCACCAAAAGTTTTTTCGTAACCCGAAAAAACATTCGTAACCCGGAACAATGTTTTCCTATGGGATTTTTTCGTATCCCGAAAATTTCGTAACCTGGGTATTTCGTATCCCGAGGTACCACTGTATTTGAACATATCCATGGCTGCTTTGTATCCCATTTCTACTGCTGCTATAGTCTCACCCCTAAAGAATTAAGCAAACATTCTTTAGTGGACATAGGTTAAATGGAAAGATTCAAGGATTGTTTAAGTCAGGTGTAATTAACCTTCAGCCCACCATGTTTTGTATTTCATCTCCCACAATTTCTTATCATTGGTCAAGTAAACGTTTAGAGAGCAACAGTACATCTGCATCTAGAATGATTAAACACTGTACCTCCCCTAAGCCTGGAAAAAGAATTCAGTTCATTGGTTCAAGGTCTGCACAAAGAGCGGCAGAGGGGCCATGACAAAAATGAAACTATATCAATTGTGCTCTTTGAGTATGCAGACTGGATGGTGCCTCATGGGAAGTGGGAGGCACTGTAAATAGAGTGACCAATGAAGTAGCTTAGGCTGTCAAAAGAAGAGACTTTTCGTAGCAATTGGCTTTCTTATCCACATGAGGATAAATTAGTTCATGATAATATTGCTTGAAATATTCCACACAAGGCTTGAAAAAACAGATAGAGTAGTAGGCATTCCAAACACACTCAAAGTAATGGTTAGAGTGGTCATTGCAAACTGTGTATGTTGTTTGCCTTCAAGTCATTTTCAACCTACAGAGACCCTAAAGTCATAAGGGTTTTCTTTGCAAGTTTTGTCAGAAGGGGTTTGTCATTGGCATCCTCTGAGGCTGAAAGAGTGTGACTCACCCAGTGGGTTTTCATGGCCAGGTTGGGATTCAAATCCTGGTCTTCCAGAGTTGTAGTCCAACACTCAAACTACTACACCGCACTGGCTCTCCATTGCAAACTATTAATTTCTTAAGAAATCCTTGGACATCTGACTGGAAACATACCAGAATGAGACATGAATATCAGCTGTTTTTGGTATGTTCCTGTACCACATAACTGGACAAACAGCAACTCAGACATAGCCTTAAGAAGCAGATATGTTAATCTTTCCTATGTAACCAATTATTGTAAATTTTGATTTTTCTGCAGAATTCAGAGGGCTCATTGTCTATAGACAATGAGGAATATGAAGCAATGCCAGTGGAGGTGAATCTGTTACCCAGGAAACTCCAATTCTTCTGTGATGCCAGAAAAAAGGAGCAAATGCTTCACAGTACATCATAATCCTCTAAGATGTCAACTATTCCATTTTTTAAAACAATGTTCAACTCCTGATTGCCAGGGGTTACAATAAACTGCAGCCATCACCAGTGCCAAAGGAAGCAGATGTTTCTGAAAAAGGTGTTCATTGTACTATCAACTGAACTGTTCAATGAATGGTCCCTGAAGACTCTGCTCTCTTCAACTATGATGAAAGCCTTGTGTGTAAGTACTGTAACTGGATTTCTGCATTTTAAATTCTCTGGCTTGGAGAGAAACAGGAGTTAGTCATATGTACCTACCTTCTGTTCTGGTATGGTCATTCCATGAAGGAAGAGATATTCTCTGCCCCTGCTACATCTGTGACAGTTGTGTGTATTTCAAGAGAGTGAATAGTGACACTTAGGACCCCCCCCCAATTTGTTTCCATTGCTAATTGGATTTTTAAAAATCGGGCATAACATGAAAGTGATGCACTGAGAATCCAAGGAGATGACAAAGCCTCTAATATGAATATGTCTTACCTAATCTGTTTCAGAAGCAACTTTGGTATTTCTCTATTCATTGTGATTGGCATGAATGTAAGTTACTCCTACTCTCCACTATAAAGTGAAGATGAAACACTGTAAATGCTAATTGTTATTATCTAAAACACAGGACAGTCATGGTCTTCCTTTACTAATGTAAAATGCCTTAAAATATCTCTGTTCTGGAACAAAATATGGTTAAGGAATTATGCATGTCTCATAAAAGTTGTTTGAGAATAAATCAGTCAGCACAAAGCATAAATGTGTTAAAAGTGAGTTTTAATAGAGTAAAAAACATCATCATCGTATGTACATAAGTCCCTCTTGGGCTGTATGGAGGGAGTGGCAATCCATAAACTTAGTACTCCTCTCTTACTGAAAAATAAAAAAAAGCCACTCATACTATTTATACTTCTCAGGAAAGGTGCTTAGTCACAGCTTGGTGAGAAGAGGCTAGCTGCCAATCATACCATATTCAACTTTACAAGTTTTCAGCAGAAACATGAAAATCAACACAGCCTGTGTTAGCCATATGGCAACACCAAGATAGCATCTATATACTCTTGAGACTGCATCGACTGTTGAGGGATTCCACAACCATTTGTGCAACCAAGAATATATATATTCTTTTCCCTGGGGGAGAGAAAAAGCACACTCTCATTGACACTCATAAGTATATTCAAGTTAATGTGACTGACATCTTGCCAGAAAATATTTCTAGTATCAGCAGTATCTTTAGGCCTGAACCTACTGTATTATGTGGGAGAGCTATGATGAAGCCTCTTCCTTTTAAAAACTTAAATTTATATTAGGGCAAGTCTTACACAGTGTTGCTAACCTTGATCCAGCTTAGGAGAAAGGAGTACATGCTCCTTAATTTTACTTTTTAAAATAAAATAAAGCAGTGGTAGTAGGTCAAATCATAGGGCCCCATGTTTTGACACTTGGCGGCCTTTAGTTATCACTCACAGTAATAACTGGGTTCCTTTCTCTTACATAAGCGTCTGGGTTGAGGATGTGTGTGTGCATATAGCACATTCCATTTGTCACACAGAAAGCGCTGCAGTGAAGCTAGTAGCCATATTAAAAGGATGTATATCAAGCAGTTACTTAAAGTACATGTTTTGACTTGGTTCACAAATGTATGTTTATCATTTGACTTGCATGGATTAAGAGGGACATCACAGTCCAAATTTTCATACTGCCGAATGTGACAACTTGCAATAATCATCCAGCTGCTTCCATATCAAGTGATCTACATGCATACGTAACCCATCCAGTGATAGGAACCATGCCTATTGTAAGAGTACACCATATCCACTATGGAGTATTGATGCTATGGTCAAGTATGTCTTTCTATATTAACGGAAGATGGGACAGTAGTTCACTGCTAAGGTGATATACCTTCTAGACACATAAAAATACCCAGTGAGCATCTACAGACCAGACTTGCACATCTTGTCCTGCCCAATTTATTATTTGTATCTGAAGAACAAACTTAATTCTCTTAATTTTCTATCCTTACATAGTCACAACTGCGCCATTCATGCAGGAGAGAGAAGTATGCATAGGCTTAGGGCGAACCCCAACATTTACAGAAGTATGTTCAGAGGACATACAGAATATTTTAACACATGGCTAAAATTCTGTCCAGAAACACTCCCCACAGCAGTTCTTATTGCAAGGCCCATGTTTATCTTCCATTTAAATTCATGTACCACAGTTGAGGTTATAGGACCACCAGTAAAAATGATATTCTCAAGTGCTGAAACATATTTGTATTTGATTTTTTTGAAGCCAAAGAAAGTCTTTTCAAGTGTTTCTTAAATACAAGACAGAAAGAAGAAAGTATTGATTCATTACTGAGCAATTTTCAATTTGTGTTAGAACAAGGCTCAGCAAGACGAAGAACAGCAGTGTGGCTTGGATCCTATGAATTTTCTTCAGCTGTCACAACATAAAAAGTTGAAACTGTATCCATAATTTGATTAGAAGAAAGTCTATCAAATTTCAGCTTTTAATGACATTTCTGCAACTGTTTATTCAAATGTTCCAGTGGCAATCTACGTTGTCTCAGGATGCCAAATTTTATTTACTACTTTACCTGACCCAGTGGCAAAGTTGCAGATGATAAAAGGACTACACATATTGTACATGGTTATAGGTTATCACATACCTGCACTCTTCTTTGGGAATAAAATCCTCTTGTACACAGAGAGGAAACAGAAGTAGCCACTTTCTGCTTACCCAGAGTGAGGAGGACCAGTGAAATAGCAGCCCCTAGCTATGGTAAGGCCACAGAAATGGTCTTTCTGAACCTCTGAAAAAAGAAGCATAGCAAGGAAAAGCAAGAAGGGACAGATTTTAGATTTACGAAGGTCTGCATATTCCTCTAGAGAATTTGTAATGTTTCAGACTAATGTTATTTCCCATTTGAGGCTTCTGCAACCTCCTACTACTGAAGAATTTTTGCAAATGAACAGATGTGGCTTAGCCCAGGACTTGACAATCCCCCTTCAGGTTTAGAAGTGTTGTCTACTGCCCTTGAAGGTTAAAAAGAGTGGCTGTGGACAGAACCTGAAGAAATCCCAGAAGTCAATAAAAGAAAAGATAGTGTGCAGGATTTCTGTTACTTTGCATAAATTGCACACACCCCTGTACCAAATGGAAATTAAAATATTTAAAAATGTGTCTATGCAGTTTACAGTCTTTATTAATTTGGCTTTGATGCTTCAGTTTGTTGCAGCAAATGCTTTTCCACATGTCATATTGTCATAGGTGCTAGCTTAAGACATGACTGTGACAGTTTTAGCAAATTATTTCTAACTTTACCATAGATATGATTCCCATCTAAGACCCATGCCAAGTATTCTAACCTGGCACTACAAGCATTCCTTAAATGTGCCTTTTAAAGACCCCAGTATTTGCTGTCACTGCTTCAAGACCTTCCTGTTGTCAACAATTTCTGTTGCTTACAAAGTGTAAGAAGAAGGAATGGACTATTATGTGTGCACAAACACACACACACACACACTGATTAATTCAAAGATTTAACCATGTTAGTCTGTAGAATCAGTATGTAGAGTGATCTTGCAGCACCTTTGAGACTAACTGAAAGAAAAGTTGGCAGCATGAGCTTTCGTAGACTTAAGTCTACTTCCTCAGATGCATTTCTTTCTTTCAGTTAGTCGCAGAGGTGCTACAAGAGCTCTGTACATACACAATGATTAAGGGGGGAATCTTTCCTAAATAACAGGAAAGTTGCATGGACTGAATCCATGAAACTAAAATGGATATTATCAGATGGGAAAGAAGTCTATGCAGCATGTTTAAAGACAAGACAGGGACTACAAATGAACCCTATGAGCATACTTCGATGATAGCTTCAACAGGTCCTACCTAAATCTTTTAAAATGTGACCATGCCTCTGCACCTTTAACAACAGCTTTCTGCCACACAGAGATTAAAACATAGAGCTTTTTGTAGTATGAAAGTACTGTATGCAAAAGTACTCTACCTGCTGTATTTCAAGCAAATGTAAAAATACTAGTTCTGAGTGCCCAGAATCTGATAAACTACTATGAACTTATTTTCCCCCCAAAAGGGTACCTTACAACTCACTCCCAGGCCCTGCAGTGTTAGGTTTATAGGCAACCCTATTTGGGGTATACAGTAATATATAAATGCAAGCAAATGACAGAATGCTCCACACACACACCCCGAGTGGTCTGACAAAGGGTCTCTAAAACCTGAGTTTCAAATTAAGGTTATGATCTACTCAGCTCCAAGCATGATATTCCAATAGTGAATGTGTTGCTGCATCTTTGCAGTTTGAGATGTGGAACATAGGCCTGCCCTGTCCATAAATCACCATTACTGCAATGGGCCAAGAGGTGCAACCATAAGAGTTGCTTGAGAGAATCATTTGCTGCTTACTGCAGCAGTAAAGTATTTCAATTCTTCTATTTCACAATATAAAATAAGTTACTCAAGTCCTTGCAGAAGATGAATCTCCCCTGCTGACCACCTAAATATGAGGTAGGAATGAAGGGTTAAGATAGAAACTGCCTTTCTTCCATATGGGAAAGAGGAGGAATGCCTTCACTGTTGTGGCCTGCAAATGGATTAACTGCATCATCCATCCATCCTACTTTCAGTACCTTTAATGGGTGTTCTTATTTTAAAAACAAAACACCAAGTATTCCCTACAATTAATTAGGGCAAAAGTCCACCTATGTACAAAGTAAGCAAAGCAAAAGAAATGATTTGAGAAGACTTATTTCTTCTGGTCATTTTTGATGGACACAGTGTGGAAGCCTTTCAGATGTTTTTAAACTTGTAACTTGCAGCATTCATCTAGCTAGGGCTGACATGAGCTGCAGTTCAACATCTGGAAGGACACAGTTGCCTACTTGCATTACATCCACCTCTCTTCCCTCTACAAGGTAAACAGTGACTTGATTGAAAGAACTGACAAGTTAATATGTGAAAAAACAACTAAGCTGGGCAGTCTCAAATGTCTACGGAAAACAAAATGAAGGATGACATTTAACCAGACACAGATTTTGAATTTAACAAGGGCCAGCAAATATTAACCCAGTGACCTAACCAGGAGTGGGGACCTGTGATCCTCTAGATATTGTTGGACCTTCAGCCAACACGGGAGGTGGACAGAGATGGAATTTCTGGGACAACAGTATCCCTTCCATACTACTTTCAGTTAAGTTCAACAGAGTTCTTCACTTGTTCATTTATCTCAGCAATTCTGGAGTGTCATGAGGATTAAAGATCCCAGTCTATGTGAAATTGAAGGCTTTTACAGCTGGCATCCATAGTTTGTTTTTGGTGGGGGGGTTGGGATATGTGGCTGTGTTCTGGAAGAGTTTATTCCAGATGTTTCACCAACATCTGTGGTTGGCATTTTCAGAGAACACATTCTCTGAAGATGCCAACCACAGATGCTGGCGAAACCTCAAGAATACAGTAAACTCTTCCAGAACACTGGCCACATAGCCCGAAAAACCCACAAAAATCTATCCCAGACTGTCTCAGAACTCATAGATGAGAATAGCAAAAATGCCTAAATATGGGAGTGTGGCACATCTGTGCTTGCTTATCTCTAGCCCAGCCTTCCTCAGATGGGACGGATGATGTTGGCTGCAAATGATCAAAGTTGGAGGATGCCAATTTGGGAAAAGCTGTCCCAGCCTATGAATGGAGGCACTGACTACAAAGTAGCCATGAAAGGCCTTTAGCTCCTAGCCAAACACAGAACTGAGCAGTATTTGCCTATCAATAGTAGATCAAAATTAGTTCATTATGGAAACAAGCAGTGAAACTACTACAAAAACCAAGCCACATGTAGCAACTGAACATCGATTGATGCACATTACTGCCTTTGACAGTTTAAACTGAACGCTTTTAACTGTAAAATGCTCTATTCATTAATAAATTATTTCACAGCTTTTAAAATCTTGTTCTCATAAATTGCAAATAAACCACAATATACAAGCCCAGTGCTTTGTGCAAGCAAAGTATGTACAAGTGTGCAGCATGATCACTCTTACCTACCTTCCTCAAAGATAACCCCCTCACTGTAGAACAGGCTAAAGGAGATTTTCTATCATACCTCACTGTTGTCTTTTGCCTTTTCAACTAAATCCTACCACTGCTTTTCTAGTTAGAAGCTTACATGTCTTTCTGTATAACCAAACATACAAACTCCTTTGTACAGCCTGTTACTGAAGAAGTAACACAGGTCAACAAATAACAAAGTGATAGCTAGATCCAACTATCTTCAGAGCTAGCTCAGTGAGAAGCAATCCAAAGACTGAAATAACTATAAACTGCTGAGAGATTCTGCAAAGCACTACTGGAAGTAAAGGCTGAGGTCAAATGTGTTGGTTTTGAGCAGGAATAATTTCATTTTGGACCCTACTCCTCAATGAGAGGGTGACTGCAAGGATAAATGTAGCCTAGTGAGGTCTAGCCAGAAGCCATCTCTCCAAGTGGGATCTGCTAAATAAGGTTGGGACTATGTGTTCTTCCAAATCCTGCTGAACTGCAACTCCCAGCAGTCCTATGCAGTTCAGTGGTGATGAAAGCTGAAAGTTGTAGTTCGGCACCTGGGGACTCATGCTTCCACCAGGTGAGTGGAATTCAAGCATTTTAATATGCACAAGGCAAGTGGTAAGAGTCATGTAAAAGAACACAAATAGTAATGGGGTTGCTTCTGGCCAGTTTGAAGAAGTATAACCTATAACCAGGTAACCAGGTAATGAAGTCTTGTCTCAAAGCAGCATTATTTTTTTCTTATTGGTCCCCAAGAGAATAAAGTGCTTTCTCCACCCACCCAAATTCTTGGCCAACACATCTGGGCTAGGCTCTCAAAAGCCACTTGTGCTGGGTTGTTTATGAGCAGGTGGGAAGGAGAGGAAGGAAAACCATCAGTTCTACAGAACTCAAAGTAGGAAAGCATGGTTGGGCAGTCTATCCTGGAGGACAAAAATCACATCTTAGTTATGGTATATCTGAAAATGATAGTTCACAGGAGAAATATATAAATATAGATAAATAACACTTTCTTTAGAGAATTTTTTTAAATAAAAGGCAATCCTTCATGATACAAGTTGTGATGAGTTCCAGTAAAGCTGCCCTCCTGCATCCCATAGTCTTTGAAGTTGCTGCCATCCCCTCAAATGGAGAAATTGGTGTTCTCCTTTTCTTGCCCTTCCGGCATCCTCTGTTTTAAGTACAGCAAGGGTTATCAATGACCAGCATGACATCAATGCCATAGACTTCTAGTAGGTCCATGAGGAAGCTACGATCTCCTTGGGGGTCCAAGCCCATTCCCCGGGCATGATCAGCTGTTAGTGTCTTGTCCTGGCTGGCTGACACCTCCATCAGTGTCTGAAATATCCGGTTGTTCTGTTCCATGAAGAACCTTCAGAGAGAGAATATAAAAGACACAAGAAACCCAGAGGAGTTCTATGATCGGAAGCCACAGATTTAGATTTAACTAATTTACTTGGCGTTCTAGCCACTTAAAAAGTAACAGCCTTCATAGGCAGCTATACTATAATGGCAGTAGCCATCTGTAGCCTAAAAAACAAATGATCTAAATGCAAAATGCATTCCTTAGGAGTTGCATATCTGGACAGTTTTGTATCTCTTTATCATGGCTTCAATTTTCCATTTTAACTGGGACTGCAGAGATAGCCTGGAGCATAGCTACATTATCATTTGATTGCCACTGTGCATTCCCCAATGTGCAATGGACAATAAGCAGGCACAGTCAATTGTGTAATGTCCAGATGTACAATAAGAGTGGTACAGATCAACCACTGCATAATCCATGAGTACATTAGTGCCATGCAGGATCTGTGCCTATATGTATATATTACCACTTAATTAGCTTGCCTTTCAATCCCTCTGTTCACCATAACTATAGAATATCACTGAGACTGGCATTTCTAGACTTAGAATATCCATTTTTGGTGGCTTAAAATATTCACATCAAATCTTAAGCAGAAGTATAACAGATTCCCCCTATTGCTCTGCTCTTCACCTTGACCACTGAGCTGGAGTCCAAGCAATGCTGACAGGTGGTTTTGGCCTTCCACTCCTAGACTGGCATATTGCTAAAAAGGCACAATCAATCCTGAAAATATAGTTTTCCCAAGGGCTACTCGCAGAAGATCTTGAGGAAACTACATTTCTCAGAGGCTACTTTGTTCTCTGTGTGTGCCAGCAGCATGGGTGGAAGAGAATTCACCATTGAAGCTCCAACAGCAGCAGCCAACCTATGTGAAGTGGGAAGAGGTGTGGGGATAAGGATGGCATCTTGGGTTTTCACAAGAAAGGGCTCAATCTTAGTTCTGAAGGGCTCAGAAAGAAGCTGAATTGCTTCAGTGTTTTTGTTGTGATGAGACTATCTTGGCTAAATTGTGAGCCAATCTGATTCAAGCCCATCCCTAGGATGGAGTAATTCCTTAAAGATTCCTATATGAAGAACTCACAGGATGAAGAGGTCTTCTTCACAAGAGCTGCAATCCCCATCCACCTCCTGGGAGTACATCAGCATCTGTCTGGATGAGAAAAACATACAGAGGTCCATCATATCAGGAAGGCAGATAGCTTTTCAAAGGACAACATGTACCAAATTGACTCAAGAAAACTAAGAGCCACTTCCTGGTCATTTGATCCGTACATCAGTGCTGCTAGGGGACATTAGGTTTAGACAGCAAACACTTTATTCTTGACACTTTGTGTATTTATAGCATTTATTTTCAGGCTCTTGAGCTTAAGAACAGTCTTCTCTGAAACCTTTGGAAGAAGAATGAAATGGTCTGAAGTTGGTAAATACAGCTTTGCTTCCAATTTCCACACTCAAACTACCCATAAATGTAGTAAACATTTTCCCATGCTAGTCTTTGATGGTACTACCTCTGATCATTAAGCCTCCGGTATTTTTCTTTGTCTGCACTATTAATCTTGAGGAGTGGCTGCAGGTGCTCATGGTGTGTTTTCACATTC
Organism: Sceloporus undulatus; assembly: GCF_019175285.1. NCBI lineage: Eukaryota > Metazoa > Chordata > Lepidosauria > Squamata > Phrynosomatidae > Sceloporus > Sceloporus undulatus. The sequence continues at coordinate 24,597,159 of NC_056526.1, read as the reverse complement.
TGGTTATCCACATAGACATCGTAGAGATCCTGTTTTTCTTGAAAGATTTTCTCTGTCGTGCCTGCAGAAAATACAACAAGAAAATGGGTCTGAATCCAAGCCATTAACTGCACTTAGTCCCACTGAATCGAAAAGAAAAGTATGATCTGAACCCTGCCCATTTACGCAGAAAGTCTTTAAAGCAGACCACCCTTGTTCCTTTGTTTGCAATTAAAAATTCCAACCACCTTATACTTCAGCAGAGCCTTTGAATTCTGAAATTAGGCCAGACTACAGGTTGAGTCTCCCTTATCTGTAATTCTGAAATCTGAAATGCTCCAAAACCCAAAACTTTTTTCATGGCTGGCTGAGATAGTAACACCTTTGTTCAGTGTAACCAAATTTTGTATCATGCACAAAGCTATTAAAACATGTAGGCTGTAGGCTATGTGTACAAGGTATATGTGAAACATAAATGAATGTTGTGTTTAGACTTAGGTCCCATCTTCAAGATATCTCATTATATACATATATGCCAATACAGGTATTCCAAAATTTAAAAAAAACACCAAAATCCAAAACACTTCTGGTTCCAAGCATTTTGGATAAGGGAGAGTCAACCTGTATTTCTACCAGCAAGCCACAGATCACTGGAACCTTGTAAATGACTGTCCTCTTAACTCATCTACCCCTTTCCATCTTGCTTGCATGTTGCATGATGCTCTTCCGAAATGCATAAAAACAGTCCTTATCAGAGACCTTCCAAGAACCCTGCACGACAAGTCATCTATCAGTCCTGAAACTTAGAAATGGCTTCTTGCCTGCCTGTTTGCTTTGAACTATCCTGCGAGTTCACAGCTAAGCTAAACAGGGACTGTCTGGTTCTTTCTGTCCACAGAAAGTTTTGGTAAAGGTAAACAGCCCAGATCAAAGGACAAGACAGCTGTATCAGTCTGTCATTGAAACACAAGGATGAAAAGCCTCAGTGGGTCCAGGGACCAAGAGCATTTCTCCACATAGCACATGTGTATCTACCCAAATTCAGCACCAAACCACACAAAATCTTTGCAGCAAACTTTAAAAAGGAAACTGCTCAAATAGTTCAACGAAGTGAAGGCAGACAAGTCATGATGGAGACAAAGGGAAAGGAAAGCAGAAGCTGTATTTGGTGAAGGCCTGATGACAGAAAGGAGGGACATTATACTCTGCATTATAGGCTTCAGAAAGCTTCCATCTGACATCCACATAACCTTATAGCACCTTATATTGCATGGGCCCATTGTGTCCCTTGACATAATTTCATGACTCCTATGACCCTTTACAAGCAAGCAATTTGATCTCCTGGCAAGAAGAATCTGCTTTCTTCCTATAGCCCACTTGGTAGAAGAGGAAAGGATGCTCACAGCCCTTCTGGGCTCTAGCCTTATTCACTGCTAGGTTTGGCCTCATCCCGGACAGAAAGAGACTTTGCTCATCCGCACTTTTATATGTCTCCGAAGAATCAGAACAATATTTTTTTGTTGACAGTGGCTTTGACAGTGAGAATTGACTTTCTGTCAGCTTCACTTTCACATATGTTTGTAAGTCCATTCTGTTTCTTTTTTAATTCACATCATAATTGTCTGGCAGGTGTGAACCAGAGTTCAAGAATTCTTCAGAAACATCCATACTTACAAATGGTTGGGTGGTTTGTATGCTGCAAGTTTGGATGTTCCCTAGAAAAGGAACTAAATGCAGGGGGCACTAAGCATATAAAAACAGTTAGTGGCAAAGATTCATTTTATCCTTCTCATGCCACTGAACTTTATCGCACCATGGGCTGCTGGCACAGAACTAGAACGGAAGGGGCCAGGAACGAGTGGGGGACACATTTTACTGCACACAAAGTCCCTCACTCATTCTGTTCTGTTCCCCATCCGTTCCAGAGGGGGCCATTTTTGAGAACTGTTCAAAACAGTTCTCAAAAATCTCCTACTCTGGAGACGGATTGGGAACGGAAGGGAACGGAACGAGTGAGGGACTTCCTGTGTGCAGTAAAATGTGTCCCCACTCGTTCCGTTCCCTTCCAGGCCCCTTTTGTCCCATTCTCGTCCTGTGCCTAGAGCCTGTACGATAAAGTTCACTGTCTTCTACATAACATTGAGTTTTTGTTACTGTTGGGAAAACGTCTGACACAAAAAAATCCTGAAAGGGTTTATTGTCATGTGCCTTCAAGTTGCTTCTGAATTACGGCAAGCTTAAGATGAACCTATCATGGTGTTTTCTATGCAAGTTCTTCAAAGGGGTCTGCTATGACCTTCATCTATTATTATTATTATTATTATTATTATTATTATTATTAACCTTTATTTATAAAGTGCTGTAAATTTACATAGCGCTGTACATACAATCTTTTAGTTAGACGGTTCCCTGCCCTCAGGCTTTCATCTGAGGCTGAGAGTGTGTGACTTGCCCAAGGGTCACCCAATGGGCCTTTCTACAGCCAAACAGAGATTCAAACACTGGTCTCCTGGATTCTTAGTCCAACATGCAAACCATTACACCATCCCATAAAACTTTTAGTATTTAATTTTGCTGATTGTATAAAGTGGACCATAGTTGCTTCGTGTTCAGTGCAAAACGTCTAAGACAACAATGGCAGCCGTTAGATTTTCGCCCAAATATTTGTCACTGCAGAAGCGAAGGATCCTAGGGACAAAAGGCAACACACATATAGAACATCAGCATACTTACAGGCCACATAGGACACCTCTGTCTCCAGCATTTCAATATCAGCCACATTGACATAGAAGAAAGGCTTGGATTCAGGGACAGTCCCACCAATTCCAGGCAAGGAGACATTAGCAAGGCAACAGCAGCAATAAACTGCAGACATGGACAAAAATTTCATCAGAAGGATGGACAAAATAGCTTCCAATTCTAGCACCCACTTTCAAAAGTGAAGATGTAACAGTTTCAGAAAAGTGGCTCCCTGTGAGGAAATATCAACATACAGAAGAAACAACCAAATCATCCTTATTGGATGACATGGCCTTATCTTAAATGATGTAATAAAAGGTTTGTTGATTGCCCAAAATAGTTCTCACATGCAGCAGTTTAGAACTAGGACCATTAGCTTAGTAAGATAAAATGTACCACAGGAATGGTCATAATGTATATAAGAATCTATTGATAAATTTTTGGGAAATGATTCAGCAAGGGTCCTTGACTTCCAGATATTTTAAAATAGCCATTTTAAGCCTAAAGAAAGAGTTGCTAATCTGAGGTATTATTTATTTTTATTTATTTATTTAAAGTTGCTTATGGACAATTCATAAAATACTGCAGAATTAAAAGCCTACTAACAACTTAATAACAGATAAAACCAAGCAGCAGGTAAAATGGTATCAATTAAAATTCCAGAAATGTCCCCAAACCTGGATGAGTGTCAAAGTCCATTCAATTTATACCCAAGCAATTTATATCCAACATCTAAAGCTGCAATCCTAAACACAGTAATCTTGGGACAAGCCTTAAAAATGAGTTTATGTCTGGACAGACGTATGTAGGACCAAACTATATGTATGATACCTGTATTTCTGATAGCAAAGATGTATACTGATTTTACAGATCTGTGTGTGTGCGCGCACGTGCGCGACCTATCACTTTATGGCAACCTCATGAATTTCATAGGGTTTCCTTAAGCAAGGAATACTCAGAGGTGGTTTTGCCAGTTCCTCTGAAATAAAACATACAGCACCTGGTATTCATTGGCAGTCTCCCGTCCAAGTACTAAACAGGGCTGACTCTGCTTAGCTTTTAAATTCAGATCTGGTGCCTTTGTGTACATTTGTTCAACTAAGTATACTCTCGAATACAGTCAAGACAGAAGCTCCTGGCTTCAGATAACACAAATCTCCTACCTTAAGATTAACTGTCACATACAAGCAGTAATATGTGCATCCAAACCAAACCATGGCCTGTTACAGACTGCCAAAATAAAGCTGCTTCGGGTCTCTTTGGAGGTATGCTGTTTAAATGATGCATGCACCCTAAGAATCCGGAAGCTGCACCAAACTTGCACTCCAGTGCTCAGGAATGGAGTGTGGCTTTGGCGTGACCTCCGGACTCTTAGGACCCATGCATCATTTAAATAGCATACCTCCAAAGAGACCCGAAGCAGCTTTATTTTGGCAGTCTGTAACAGGCCCATATCTTCAAAGTTTTATTCATATAAATGTATGAAAAATCAATTAAAAATCAGATAATCAGCTTATTAAGATTTCTGTAATGGCTGGCAGCTCTTCACTCACAATTTATGCTACCCATATTTCTACTGCAATCACGACTAAAATAAGACCTTGTCTTCATTCCTTTCCAAAAAGGAAGTAGATACTCGTGACAGAGGTCATTCTAGCATGTTCCCTCACCATAGAGAAACCACTGTTGTTGCTGAATTTCAGCAGCTACAGCAGTGGAGTTAAGTGGCAGTGGCTTAGCAGTGGCTGAAAAATTTAACTGGTTGTAGTAGGAATGTATCTTCCCACATGAGTCCAGTGGATCCCATTAACTCTGCTTTCTCCACATATTTGCTCATTCCTACTATTGAATCACAGAATCATAGAGTTGGAAGAGAACACAAGGGCCATCCAGTCCAACCCCGCTGCCATGCAGGAAATCACAATCAAAGCATCCCTGACAGATGGCCATCCAGCCTCTGTTTAAAGACCTCCAAGGAGGCAGGCTCCACCACTCTCCGAAGAAGTGGGTCCCACTGTCAAACAGCCTTTACTATCAGGAAGTTCCTCCTAATGTTGAGGTGGAATCTCTTTTCCTGCAGCTTGCATCCATTGTTCCGCGTTCTAGTCTCTGGAGCAGCAGAAAACAAGCTTGCTCCATCCTCAATATCACATACGTTCAAATATTTAAGGAGGGCTATCATATCACCTCTTAACCTTCTCTTCTCCAGATATATCCAGCTCCCTAGGTCCCTATAATACAGTTGCCCCTCCTAACCTGTGGGTCTGAGATCCGCAACCTTGAATATCTGCAGAGGGGCAACATCTGCTATTTTCATTGGCGCACACGCCCAGCGTGCACACTTGTGCCTCACGTGTGGGGGCATGCTCCATATAAGCCAATGGGGCTCGAATATGCGTGAGCCTCCATTTTCATCGGGGGGAGGAGGTCTGAAACAGATCCTTCACAAAAAGGAGGGCCAACTGTACTGCCTTGGGACTAAACACCATTAGACTCCTTCAGCAAAGGGATCTTGTAGCACCTTTGAGACTGTGCAAAAGAAGTTATAGCATAAACTTTCGTAGACTTGGTCTATTACTTCAGATGCATGAAAACATAGACCAAATCTATGAAAGTTTATGCTACAACTTCTTTTGCACATGCATCTGAGGAAGTAAGCTCAAGACTACAAAAGCTCATGCTACCAATTTCTTTCTTTCCATTAGTCTCAAAACATGCTACAAGATCCCTTTGCATACTGTCTTTCAGACTAACCAGGCTATATCTTGGAATTCTAGACTTACTAAGATTTTTACTGTAAGGGTGGAAACAGCCCTATCCTTCACCAAATAAAAGTCTTTTTTCCTCACAAGATAAACTGGGGCAAAAGTTTAGACAACTAAACTAAAACCTGACTAAAATTCAGCAAAGACACTAGGGAACTCAGGGAACTGTTTTGCAGATTGGATCTTGGCTATAAGCTACTAGGTGACCCTAAAATGCTTCCTAAACATCTCTTTGGTGACCCTTTAATCATTTGCAATTTACAACAAGACACAATGTGTTACTTTTGTCAGCATCTACCACCTGTCCTATTCCAGCCTTACCTCTATAGCAGACCACACCAACAGGTGGTGGTGAAAATATCAAAATGCGTTTGCGAAGCAAGGCAAACTTCCAGAGAGTAAGGATCTGCTCACCAAAGAACTTGATGAACTGAGACATGCAACCTGCAGGGTGTGTAATCTGCAACCGGAGAAAAACAAGGAAGGAAATGAGTGAGAAAACACAAACAAGATGGCTTTGATTTTGGCATCTGAGGGAGTGGTTGCTAAAACTAAACAAAAATTCCAAGAAGGGATGAGGAGAGCCCTGGAACTCCCCAAGTCACTACCAACTTCTCAGGATTATAGTAGAGAAGTCAAGTTGCTAACAGATTCTTTTCAAACTTGTTGTCCTTCAATAGGCAATGAATAACTGAATACATGTTAGCAAAAATTTTTTAAAGGAATTCCTGGATTTTTTTCATCTCTGCTATGTTCTATCACATAGTGTATTATTTTGTAACAGGTCAGAGCCAGTGTGGTGTAACGGTTTGAGAACTGAATTATGACTTTAGAGACCAGGGTCCAAATCCCCACTTTGGACAAGTCATACTCTTTCAGCCTCAGATGAAGGGCATAGCAAACCTCCTCAGAACAAATATTGTCAAGAAAACCCATGATAGGTTCACCATAAGTCAGAAACAACTTGAAGGAACACAACAAGAACAGGTATTAAGGAAGATAAGGACTCCTTTTCAACTTGTTTCCATTAATGAAGGAAGCTTATGTTACTGAGAAGGAGCAATTTCCACGGACTGTGTGATCTATAAATGATATACAGTATTTCTTTCAGTATTAAATATATACCATTGAGTACAGTGGGCCCTTAGTATCCTTTGGGGTTTGGTTTCAGGTACCCCGTGGATACCAAAATCCATAGATGTTCAAGTCCCATTAAATACAATGGCATAGTAAAATGGTGTCCCTTATATAAAATGGCAAAACCAAGGTTTGCTTATTGGAATTTATATTTGAAAAAAAATATTTTCAAGCCATGGTGGTTGAATCCAGGGATAAAAAAATATGTGGATACAGCGGGCTGGCTGAACTTCCAGATATTCATTCTATTTACATTTTAATTCATTACTTTGAATTCTGTCACATAGCTTTTAGTCTGTGGGAAGTGTGTGTGTTTGTGTGGGTGACAGAGAAGGATGTCCCTTATATAAAGAGTCCCTGAGTGAAATAAATTCGGGAATAGTTTCCAATGCATTTACTTCTTAAGATGGCAGAAATACAAGATGCTCTAATCTATTCTCACCTCCCACTGCTGACAGAAACTAGAGCACATAAAGTGTAGCCACTGCACACCATGCAAGTGGATCCTGAAGCTGCCAACAGACTGAATGCAGTAAATATATAAGACATGTGTATGGAGGATAAGCAGAACTGGACTTTGTCAGTGTCTGGATGGGTTTCTGCGGACCCCAAGCATACTATTTGGGATGTTTTGGAAGAAGAGTAATATGCAAATATGACAAATGAAAGATGAAGGGATGTATGGTAGAAAGTTGGGTAGAACATGAGTGAGGGAAACTTTTGGCTTCAAATCTCCATTCAGCCATGAAGCTCAATCCCTTCCCAGACTCAAGTGGCCATCCAACTATCTGTTTTGATGCAAGAAGTCCCAAATCAGCTTCATCTTGGCTATTAAACTCACCAAGCAATATGGCCACTATGGAGCATCAGCACATTCTGAAATAGAACACTATACAAGGAGGGTTTCATAAACAGTAGTCAAAACAAACAGGGGGAGAAGACTCTTCAGAATTTTGTGAACTTATTATAAAAATGTGGGGAAAAAACCATTATAAAAATTATTCTTCCAACCCCCAGTGACTATTATAAATAAGTTTTTCCACAGCGGAGCTTGAAGAACTGGAATATACACTAGACTTTGCATGAGCTATCTTATTTGTATACATGTATATGGTCAATAGATAATTGTTACTGTTTATTATAAGGTGTTGGTGCAAACAGAATTTGATATAGGAAGTTTTATAGTGTCTTTATTGTCTGTAGTACATGGTACTTAGGGATATATAGTATTTGAATACAGGTACTTTGTTATTCTTCCCCTGTTAGTTTTGACATCAGTACATTCTGCCACAAAACTATATAACCTGAATGTTCCTCACCTTCATCTCTGGGTACATGTATCTATGGATGGAAGGCAGCCAGTGGATGGGTTGTTGGGAAGCTGAGGTACCAGCAGGGAGAACACCTTTCTTATCATCATAAAATGCTTCTAAGTGAGAGTAATGCCCTGGCATCTCCAGCTGGTGCCTAAAAGACAAGCAATTAAGCAAGGCATGTTGTGAAAGTACCCACAGAATGGCCTTCTAGACATCAAACAGGATGAGTTTCCTAATCTGAATTATCAGCATATACTGTTCTCTCTCTGGGTTAAGAGAAACCTTTCTTCATAGTCCTCTTTGTCAGTCACCCAATTCCTTCCCCAGCTGACAGTCATAAGAAGACAGACACTGCAAAAGTGTTGATATTGAACACTGAACCACAAAGGAGAGCTGTTCAACACATCATCGAATCTTACAGTTTGAAGAGACCACAAGGGCCATCCAATCCAACCCCCTGCCCTGCAGGAATACACAACCACCACAGATGGCTATCTATCCTTTTTTCAAAAAACACGAAAGGAGACTCTACCACACTCCGATGCAGCATGTTACACTGTCAAACAGCTCTTATCAGCAGGAAGTTCTTAATGTTTAGATAGAATCTCTTTTCCTGTAGTTTGACTCCACTGCTGCATGTCCTAATCTCTCAAGTTTTCTCCATCTTCAATATGACATTTCTTCAAATATTTAAACATGTCTGTCTTGTCACTCCTTAACCTTCTCTTCTCCAGGCTAAATATACCAGCTCCCTAAGATGCTCCTCATAGGACATAGTTTCCATACCTTTCATCATTTTGGTTGCCCTTCTCTGGGCACACTGAGTATGCAATCACTTTTGGATGAGGACGGTGATGAATATTCCAAGATTTAAGCCCAAAGTGTGAGATGATCTCCTCATTCATCAAGGAAAACCATACAGGTGGAATGTTACCTGCACCACCAAATGGCTTCATTCAACCTCCATGTCAGGGATGATGGGAGTTGTAGCTCTTCACCTCTGGCTCGAACTCACCACCTGGTTGTGCACCGCGCTGACCAGTTTTGGCCAGTGGTTATAGCTTAGCAAGAGTTACAGAGAATAGGCTGAAGACCCCGACAAACTCTCCAAGCCTTCTCACTCTTGCTTCCACAGAAGTCTTCACCCTTCTTCAGGATCCAGCTGGTTCTTGTAGCTTCACCCAAGACACCAGACAACTTAGTAGTCTTAAATAAAAGATCTACTTTATTCTACTATATACAGCTCCAAAACTATCCAACACAACAATACTCTACTCCTCACAATCCACTCTACAACCCACAAAATACATTGGGATGCATAGTCATTATTATAGTCAATGCATGGTACCACCCACTGTTGTCTGTTTCCACCCAGTAGGCGTGTACATCATTCTCATTGGTTCTCTTGGTTCATCCTACAATTAATGATTTCATCATCTCAGCCTTGACCACTTAACAATTGTCAGGTGTGTCCAATTATCCACTTTACATTTCTTGTCCTAGGCATTCAGGACTTGTTAATTGTATTACCATTTACACCTGTGTGGTTCTCAATTGGCTTCTGCTGAGTCACCCTGACTCTCACATACATGTTTTATTTCATTTACTGTATATCCCATGTTGCTTTTTCCTTAACAGTGTATATGTCATTTTGCATGCCACAAGAAAGTAACCATCCCTCAGGGGGGAAAATGGCAAAATAGGACATTCCTGACAAAGTATTGTATATCCAGAAAAACTACCCTGGCTTCCCCAGGTGTAATGAAAATTGCTTCCAAGACACATTACAAGAATAAACAATTCCAAACCATCAATGCTTCCCAAAGGACATACCTGACTTGATTCTCCAGGAAGTGCATATATCTGTATAACAGGGTGTATGAAGGAGAAAGAATACCCACAGACTTCATGCGGGCACCACGTTCTAACTCGCTCTCCACAGGCATGTTTGCAAAACAGGCCAAGCCAAAGCATAGCCCTTTTCGGAAGTAACTGGAAAAGAACACAAGATATGATCAAAATAACTAGGCAGATGAGAAAACAGAAATATACCAGGGCAGCAGGATGGGGCAATAAGAACCACAGAAAAGGAGAAGAGGTAGAAACAAAAGCTGGAAGGACTTCAGTCTCTGGCCATTAGGTTGAGAACATTCCCTCAATGAAGAAGCAAAACTGACTTGAAGTGCACAGGTGGTCCCCCCTTGTGACTGAGCTGTGGGAGACGGCAGAGATTAGGGGATGTATAATCAGGTACTTCTTAGAATGGTTTATGAGTCAGAGAGAGGATAGGATCCACAAGCTGGTTCAAATTCATGAGCCTAATATTCCTCATCCTGTTTTAAGTAACATGTTTCAAGCCATATATTGCTTTATAAGAAAATATAAGCACTGTGAATTGGATTCAGAATTGGATCAGAAACCAAGGAGAAATTTCAATATTGGTAAGATGTGTTTTTGGCAAACAATTCCAGTGAAATAGTACCAGCTATATTCTGTACTATCTTCAGTTATCAGATTAGACATTAAGGGCCGCCTAAAATACAACATTATAGGGTAGACTATCTGGAAAATTACCAAAGCATAGATAACGCTAGCTGCCACTCTGAGGCAGGCAATTAATATTCTTTGCAGATAACATTGATGCTAACACTTCACTTAATTACATTTAAAGAGGAAAGGGAAAATTTGCTTCATAGAATGATAAGTTAAAGAAATTTGCTCCATAAAGGAGTGATGGTCCCTGGACCAATACTGATCCTTGAGCCACTGGCTGCAGGTCCCTGGCAAGTTTCCAGGAAAGAAACAGTTGTAGCCAATGGGCACAAATTAGTGCCATACCCTGGCACAATGAAAAACAGTAATTGCCAGTCCCTTACATCAGAGAAGCACTGGGTTAGAGCATGCATTCCCAAAACTGGCTCTTGCTCCCTTAAGCACACTTAAAGGAACCCAATGGCATAGCTACATCATCCTTGTAAAAATGTGTTCAGTAAATTTATGTAAGCAGAACTATCAGTTTTGGTTGGTTTGGAGAAATTAAACTTCTCCCTATGAAAGTCAAATTCCAATGTTCTGCCACTCGATATACAATTACTACAAAATATAACATGGGAAACATTAAGAGAACTTGTCACTAAAGTCATGAAGGATGTTTAACTTCCTCCCCAGTATTATCAGTTTGTTTATTTTTTTTCCTCCATTGGTTTGCCCTTTATTCATATGGGGATAAGATATAGTGGTAGCCTAATGTTCAAGAGAGGTGCAGTGTGTACCTGTATACAGAACACTGCCAAAGGCTCGTCACAAAATACAAACCCTGCCCTTCATAACACAGGGCAATTTGGCTGGGCAATCATGACAAGAATCTTGCCCATTTAATCAGGTACAGTTTGTGCAGGCTCATTTCTGGACAACATAAGGCTACGCACAACTGTACACTTTGAACAGAACTTTGGGAACATTCTGTACACTTACATGAAATCTGACTGAATTTTGTGGGACCCACTGGCCATAGATTTGAATTCAACACCTTCCAGATCAATGTCTTGTGGCAAACACCATTCAACCATGTTACCTGGGGAGAAGAAGAGAGGAAAATGCAGCATGAAAAGACATAAACCAATACCAAGTCAACTGCCCAACCATCTGATATCTGAATCAATTATGGAAATGTACACACATTAGTTAACCTACTTTATTAGTTATTTATTCTCCTACCCCTGAGATCTCCTACACGGTAATCATGAGTGTATCTAGTACATTTGTATACTGCTTATCAGTGCACTTAAGCACTCCTTAAGTGGTTTACAAAGTGTAAGCTAATTGCCCCCAACAATCTGGGTACTCGTTTTAGTGACCTCAGAAGGATGCAAGCCTCACTCACAACCTTATGGTTTGTGAGTGAGTGGCTGCAGTACAGGCATTTAACCACTGTGCCATCAGGCTCCTTAGATTTATTCTGGTGACTGCTCAAGGACCCAAAGTAGTAGGCTCAGGCTTTGTTCAGTTTATTTCCTCCTTGCTTTTTTTCACAACTTAGCTATTTGCATAAATCACCTTCCTCTGTAACTGGAGACCCCTCCTTTATATTTCAGATGCCCAGAAAAGACTGTATAGCAGATTTGTGTGGGGTTTTTTTTAACATCAAATGAAGTCTTGGGGAGGCCTGGAATAGCACCCAGTTCCTGCTTAGAACATATATTTATGTTTTCCCCACTCTAAGACCATGTTCCTTTACATCCACTAGAAGTTGTATGTTGGAACTCCACTGTCATATTATTTTTATTTTGGTTAGTTTTATTTAGACATTGCTCACAGCATGAACAATGAAAATCGATAAAATTATATTTAGCTGTTGAAATCAAGTATTTCCTGTCATAGTCTTTCAGGAGTCTGAATACATCCTACTTAAGAGATATGGCTAATTTTGGGAAAACAAATCCTAGTATTATTTCACTGTTTTTGGTTTAATACAAGGGTGGGGAAAATGCAGCTCCTGGGCCCAACTTTTATGGTCCTACTTTTTATACAGTCCTGAAGTCCCCTCATCAGTCTCCTGAAGCCTTAATTTTTCAGGCAAAATTTGCATAGAATCATAGAGTTGGAAGTGACTGCTAGTCCAACTTCCTGCCATGCAAGACACAACTAGAACGCTCAGCTGATCTATCATGGCCATCCAACCACTGTTTGAAGAACTCCAAAGAAGAAAAATACACCATTCTCCAAGACAGTTGAACAGTTCTTACATTAACAAACTTCTTCCTAATGTTTAGGTGGAGTCGCTTTCCTTGTACAGTAATTTGAATTCACTGGTTCATGTTCTAGTCTCTGGAGAAGCAGAAAACAAGCTCACTCCATTACATCTCTTCAGATATTTAAAGAAAACTATGTCACTTCTCCATCTTCTCTTCTCCTAGCTAAACACACAGCTCCCTAAATTTTAACCCAGCTCAAACTTTTAAATATGAAATTTTGATCTTGCCCTCTGAGGTATTAGCTAGCCCTCCTACTTTGGTGTCATCTGCAAATCTGATGAGAATGCATTTTATTTCATCATCTAAGCCATTTATGAAGATGTTAAATAACACCAGGCCCAGGACATAACCGTGAAGCACCCCAGTAGTCACTTTTCTCCAGGATAAAGAACAACCATTGGAGAGCACGCTGGATTCAATCTGTCAACCAATTATAGAGCCACCTAACTGAAGCACTTTCAGGCCCTCTTCTCTCCATTGAACATTCTCTGGGTTTAGCCAATAGCTCACCAGCCTCCTGCAAAGCTATTATGGGGAACCTTATCGAAAACCCTATTTAAATCAAGAGATACATGATATATACAAGATACTGTATACAAGCTACTAGGAGTCCTAGTAGACCACAAGTTGAACATGAGTCAACTGTGTGATGTGGCAGCTAAAAAGGTCAATGCAATTCTAGACTGCATCAATAGAAGTATAGTGTCTAGATCAAGGGAAGTAATAGTGCCACTATATTCTGCCTTGGTCAGAAGCCTCACCTAGAATACTGTGTCCAGTTCTGGGCATTACAATTCAAGAAGGATGTGGAGAAACTGGAGTGTGTCCAAAGGAGGGCCACCAAAATGGTGAAGGGTCTAGCAACCAGGCCTTATGAGACACTTAGGGAGCTGGGTATGTTTAGCCTTGAGAAGAGACGATTAAGAGGTGATACGATAGCCTTGTATAAATATTTGAAGGGATGTCATAATGAGGATGGAGCAAGCTACAGGAAAAGAGATTCCACCTCAACATTAGGAGGAACTTCCTAACAATAAGGGCTGTTTGACAGTGGAACACACTCCCTCAGAGTGTAGTGGGGTCTCCTTCCTTGGAGGTCTTTAAACAGAGGCTGGAATGCTATAAATCGGGTATGCTTTGACTGTGAGTTCCTGCATGGCAGGGGAATGGACTAGATGGCCTTTGTGTTCTCTTCCAACTCTGTGATTCTATGATTCTAAGCTATACAGTACTATATCCACCGTATTTCCTTGATCTTCCAAGCTTGTAACTCTGTCAAAAAAAGAGATACAATTAGTTTGGCTTAACTTGCTTTTGAGAAACCCGTGCTGGTTCTTAGTGATCACAGCATTTCTTCCAAAGTGCTCACAAACTGACTACAGTCATCCCTCCTCACCCTTGGATCTGAGATCTGTGACCTCAATTATGTGCAGAGGGGTGACCTCCGTTATTTTTAATGGCCCATGCACCCAGCATGTGCGCCCGGGCTGCGCACATGGGGGCACACCCTAGTCAAGCCCAAGAGGCTTGAATACGCGCAAGCTCCATTTTCATGGGGTGTGTGTATTCGGAACAGATCCCCCGCACAATCGGAGGGCCAACTGTATTTAATTATATGTTATAGAACCTTTCCTGTCAATGATGTCAAGCTGCCTGGTTGGTAGTTGTTCGGGTCCTATTTTTTTGCTCTTTTTGAAAATGGGGACAGCTTTGTCCCTCCTCCAGTCCACTAGAACCTCTCTGAAGGGTGAATGTTGTCCCAACCTTCAAATTTTTTCCTTCTCTTTCTACTTCCAAATGGTGACAGGAAGAGTCAAAATGTCACATCTGCTTGCCATTTTGAAAGAGAAATGGAGAGAAAACAGAATATTTTGGTGCACTCAGGGGTGATGTGGTCTGAAGAGGTTATAATATAAACTGTACTAATAACTTTTCACACACAGTGCCAGTCTGGAGGTGGGGGAAAAGAGCGATCATAGTCCTCCCCCCCCCACACACACACCAAGTACTGTCTGAATCCTCAGCATGCACCTTCAGGTTAAAATCTCATGATTTCACTGCAGATGTCAGGCAACTTAAATCAGCCACTGTGTGTTAGATCTTCCTTTTGCCAAATCAGCATCAGCATCGTCTGAAAGACAGCAGATAGCTGAACAGTTTTGAATGACCTAACTGAGGATCTCTCCAGGCTCTACAACAGGGTGCTGCATTTACATATCAATCCTATCCCTCTGTACTCACAAGTAAGTATCAAGAAGTTTAGTCAGTGATATTTATTTACATGTAAGGCAAGGGATTATTTTAAAATTCAAATAGGCTTCTAGTTTGAGATTGATTGTAGTTAAAGGGGTTTTAAACAGATTGCAATGTATGATTTCTTTTCACTGATGTGTTTTTATGCTTTAATCACTTCCCCATCTCTGTCTGCAATATTTTAAGCTGCCTCGAGTGTTGTTTTTGAACAGAAAGGTAGGATGTACACTTTTGCAGTTTTAGGCCTAAATCCATTTTCTAGATCATACAAGAGTAGAATCATTAATCAATGAATCAGTTGACCTTACATAAAGGTGTGTTTACTTAGTTCTCACTGAGTCAAGAGACCCACTCTAGTTGGGATTAACAATTAGATTTAGGCTTTCACCTTTTTCTGGAAGCTGCATCTCAATAAGACCAGAGAGAATCCTGGCATCCCCATTGCTATTCATCCTATTTGTAATCTCATCTTCCTTCCAACTAATTCAGGATATCATTCATTAGGTTATTCCATTTTATTATCACAACAGCCTTGTGCAGTAGGGTAGCTTGAAAGAGAACAACTGGCCCAAAGTTATCCAACAAGCTTTGTTGCTATGAAGAACAGAAGTGAGGAAAGATCTGAACAGAGATCTCCTTGGTCTAACTTCAGCACTCTAATTCAGCCTTTCCTAATCTGCCATCTGCCCAATTTATCTCATCATCCCCAACCAGCAGCACAAGTATGTTGGCTGGAAATAATAAAAATAATAATTCAATATGTCTGGAAGGTACCACATTGGGGGAAAGCTATTCTAACCACTACATACTAGTTCATCTAGGTGGGTTACAGACGGGCAAAAAGGGATGTACTCATGACGTCATGAAGGTAGAGCCTTCAGACGGGCTTTACCTGAATGCCGTCATGAACATGCCCCCCGCACGCCCCAAGCGGGAAGAAGCGGCATTAAAAAGGTGCTGCTTTTTCCCACTTCTTTTCTGTTTGATGCGTACCTGCGCAGCTCCGTCTGTAAGCTGCTGCACCGATATGTCAGAATTGCTACGCCGCAAATATAAGTTGCCCATTTAAAAGCTCCGTGTCAGCTGCGTCGCATAATGGGTCGGGGTCCCGGGACATGCGTGGTTTGCAGCCAAGCTTTAATTGCAACGTCCGCTGCCATGGAGCTGTGGAAGCTGAGGCACAGCTGCGGCGCATTTTAAGCCTCGTAACCCTAACCCTAGAGCCAGTTGTGCGCATGCGTTGCTAGAACCGCGGGAAGTTGTAACTTTTGCCGGCGGATGTTTTGGTTGTAGAAAGTGAAAAGGGAAAGTTTGGGATTTAAAGTGACCCCCTACACACATTCCTGCGCCATTTTCACCTGGAAACGGGCACAGTTCGGCTGCTCCTGGCACAGCTGTGTGGCGGCTCCCCTTTGCCACCAGGCAGGATGGCACAGCCATCCACCAGCACCCCGAAAAAAGGCAGGGGGACGTCTTGGTCTCATACTGAGACGGCTGACCTGATAGCTATATGGTCCCAGCCAAACATTTTGCAGAAACTGGAGCAGTCCTACCTGAATGCTGACACATATCGAGAAGGGGAAGAAGCCATGAGAGCTGCTGCACCGGTACACCAGAATTGCTACGCCGCTACTTTAAGTTGCCCATTTAAAAGCTCCGTCGCATAGTGAGTTGGGGTCTTGGAACATGCGCAGTTTGCAGTCAGGCTTTAATTGCAACGTCCGCTGCCATGCAGCTGTGGAAGCTGAGGCACAGCTGCGGCGCATTTTAAGCCTCCTAACCCTAACCCTAACCCTAACCCTAGAGCAACATGTACGCATGCGCTGCTTGGAAAGTTTGGACTTTAAAGTGCACCCCTACACACATTCCTGTGCCATTTTCACCTAACAATAAAAAACGCTAAAACTGTAAATATTGACATATGTACAAGGGAGGTGAGGGGAGATGGCAGGGGGACAGCGGTGGCAGCGGAGACAGCTGTGGCTGCGCATTGCAGATTCAGCAGGAGCGCGGGGACCAAATGAGAGGAGGCATCTATGATGCTGCTGACACTGGCAAAGTGCAAATGGACAAGGATGCCAACACCAGCTGATCACCAGCTGGCAGGAGACCACCATTGTTTTAAAGGGGCTTGGGCACTTTAAATGTGCCCATAGGCTTTCTGCCGCCGCTGCTTAGCCCTGCGCAGCTGCGCATTCGCCAGCCGGCAAAGGAAAAAAAAAAGAGACCCCGGAGCTTGAATGTGCCCAAGACCTTTTGATGCCCTCTAAACTTGCCCCCAAAGGCAAAGGGCAACTACAGGGGGCCTGGGCCTGGGATCAAGGGACAGGGAGCACTGACAAGGCACTAGGTCCCATGATGTCCCATAAAGACATCATTTCGCCTCCCAGGACATGTGTTCCCTCCCAGTCCTATCTACTCTATTCTACCCTTCCTGTTCTCTCCTCCCACCATGCCTGGCTCACTCGTCCCCAAACCAGCAATGTCCAAACTCTGTCCTTCCAGGCGTTTGGACTTCATCTCCCAGAATCCCCAGCCACCTTGCCCTGTGGTCTAGGATTCTGGGAGATGAAGTCCAAACGCCTGGAAGGACAGAGTTTGGACATTGCTACCTCACACCACTCCTGCCTAGCTTTAAAGTCACAGGGAAAAAGTTTAAAGGGGCTTGGGTGCTTTAAATGCGCAGACAGGCTTTCTGCCGCCGCTGCTTAGCGCTGCAGCTGCGAAGCTGCGCACTTCTCATGCGGCAAAAGAAAAAAAAAAGCCACGGTTTGGACCGCCCATGCGGAAGCTGCCTCTCTTTTTGCAGCGTCCTCCGAGGCGGCGGTTTGGAAACTCCGGGTCCGAAACAGACCCAGGTGAGGCGTCTTCACTGCCCCCCGTGTGGAAGCTCCAACACCTGAAGCACGCCCCCGGGGCGGGCCGTCTGGAGGCTCCGCATTCAGCTAAATACACCTCCAAGACATCCTCCTCTGCCCGTCTGTAACCCGCCACAGAAAAAAAAAACTACACACACATAAAAAAAAAGAAACACCAGAAACTTCTAAGTAATGCATGAAGAATGCAACATAAGAGATTGAGAAAGCTAAACTGCCACACTTCCTGCTTTGTGCATCTTAATTATATAGGCCTATTTATGCAATTATTTAACTTGACAACAAGGATCCAGAAATTATTTTAATCTGTGACTGTTTAACACATCCAAGGAAGGTTGCATGGAAATGCTGGCTTCTTTGACTCTGATCTCTTTCATTATGGGTTAAATGATGAAAACAACAAGTTGATTGCCACCTCCAGAAACAGGGCATGCTAGATTCATCATCTCATGCATAACACCTTGTGTCAAGTCAAATCATTTGCTCATTTAGTCCAGTACAGGGATTCAGCTTTGGTCATGCAGTCTACACCCAAGCAATCGGCCTTCTCCAAAAGTCTACAGATATTTTGGAACTGATGATCAGTTAATCCGTCTCACTTTCTCACTTTGCAACTCCATCAAAAAAAATATGTATTGATGTACATTTTACAGTGGAATGGTGTTCTAAAAGGGATGTTTCTTACAATAAGTCTGTTATTGTACCTATGACTCTGTTATAGGTAAAGTATTACGTTTGTATAAATTTGTATTAAGTGGAAATAAATAATTTATCTTCCTTATACCTAATCTGTTCGTCAAGTTTTCTGGAACTGCTTGTATAAAATTCTGCTGCTTAAACTCAGGCATTTGAGAGCTAATCCCACAACATCTTATCCTTCAAAGGTCTGAAGGTTTAGTCTGTGATATTAGCCAAATGTCTGGGGAAACAGACAGCTAGAAAAAGAACATAAGGAAGCTGCTTTATGCACAATAACACCATTGGACCAGAAGTTCCCAAATGTTGGTCCTACAAATGTTTTGGAATTCAGTTCCCAGAAGCCTCAGCCAGCCTGGCCAACAGTGAAGAATTCTGGGAGCCAAAGTCCAAAACACCTGAAGGACCAAAGTTTAGGAACCGCTGCATCCATTCTCTAACTTCCAGAATCTGCAGTCATGGCCAGTGCATTTTCCAGGCTTAGGATTTGAATTAGTCTTGTTTGCACTGACTATCAATGTTTATTCTGGCCATGTGAGCAGGTTAGGAGATGCCATTTGCTATTTAGCATTGGGCAGCAACATATCTTAGGCCAGCATTACTAGGACCCCCCTGTTCTAGAATTGCCTACTTCTGCACCCATGCTTGATCTGATTTCCCTGTTCTGGGTGGATGTCAATGACACATCATCGTGATTTTCATAAAACCTTCCAGTGTAGCTTGTTTAATTTGATTTAATGTCTTTATTATTTCTCCACCTTTCTCTAGACATGGAACCCAAGGCAACTCAAGGATATTGGAGGAAATTTAGATGACTCTGGCCCAGCTCAGATCGTAACATTTTGGAACTCCTTGGTATGACAAGCTAGTTTGGCATTCTCTTTTACTGCATTTTGCCATTATGGTGAAGAAAATATCACACATAATTACTAAGGAAAGTTAATTACTAAGGAAAGTTAAAGGAAAAAGTGAAAAGGCAGGCTTACTGATGAATATTAAGAAAACAAAAATAATGACCACAGAAGATCTACCATACATAAATTTCCTCAATAATGAAGAAATCCAAACAGTCAAAGATTCCCAAGCTTGGATCAAATATTGATCAGAACAGAGGCTTCATTATGTTGAAGACTTTCCTGTTCAAGCAGGCATTTGCGTCTCAAGTATCATGTAATTTTTATTCTATTTTAAAACTGTATTTTATTGCTGTTAGCCAGGCCTGAATGATCTATTAATACTATATCACTCAGGGCATCAGTTTTTATATAAAGTAATACATTAAATACTGCTGCCTATTTTGCTCAAGAATGAGTGTGACGTAGCGATCTGAGTGTTGGACTAGAACTCTGGAAGTCCAGGGTTCAAATCCCTGCTCTGCTATGGAAATCCTCTGGGTGACTTAGGGCAAGTCACACTGTCTTAGCCTCAATGTAAAGCAATGGCAAACCCTCTCTGAATAAATCTTGCCAAGAAAATCCCATGATACAGTGACCCTAAATTGGAAATGACATGAAGACACTCAACAACAGGAAAAAGAAATACAGTACCACTAGCCTTAGGGTGTATCCAAACTCCACAGACATAGCAGTTTAATACCACTTTAACTGGCATGGTTTTATTTTTCTATTGAATCCTGACTTTTTAGTATCATAAAGTATTTAGATTTCTTTACTGCACTCTCCTGAACTACAGTACTAGACCTCTCTAGTAGAGATTTCTAGGTGTCTCACCAAGTGCCTCGCCTACAAATCTCAAGATTCCCTAGAATGGAGCAATGGCACTTAAAAGTGGCGTATAAGCCCTGTTACCATCAGGACACATTGGCATGGGAGGGATCCAGTCTGCCAAGAGTCTAAGCAATAGCTATGCTTGTCCTGGACACACTATATCCAAAATAATGTAGTGCACTACTGATGGGCTGGTGGCGTTTTCTTTATTTTAAACTAGGTTTAAATCTTAAACACAATGGTGTTATTGTGCATTTTCATAAGCTATGGATATCCTCACTGGATGTTAAGCCTACAGCCCGTACAGACTGTCCTCTTTGCAGTGCTGCTTTCAGATCTGCATGGCAGCTTTAACAAGGGGGTATAAAATGTTTCAACAATAAATGCATCCGGTATAGCACTATAATCTTAGGAGGACCTCAAAGAGGAAATAGCAGTTTGCTGGCAGCTCTGAAGAGAAATTTCAGCATAGGGAGAGCTTGTTTGCCAGGATGAAATGGCTCGGGGCACTGTTTTGCTTCCAAAATTTTGTTTAAGTAAAACAGACTAAGAACAGGATATAAAAACAGGCTGGGACAATGGGGATGTAAACCAGGGTGTGGTGACTACCTGATATATCGCCTGCTTGTATTTTATGCATATCACTGATTGGCAGCAAATTTGGACATGATCTTGATGGGGGTGGCATGATTAACTGAATGATATCCACAGATGCCTTTATTTTCCATAAACTACAGAAAATAGAGTGCTAAAGTAAGCAAGAAATGTAACATTAATGCACCTGATTGGGATGTTTTAGTCCTCTGAGTCACTTTCTGTGTGCATAATGCACACAGAAATATCTTACAATGGTTACATTCTATAACAATTTAAGATATGCAGATGACACCATGCTACTAGCAGAAAATATCAGATATAATTACTAAGGAAAGTTAAAGGAACAAGTTAATTACTAAGAAAAGTTAAAGGAAACAGTGAAAAGGCAGGATTACTGATGAATATTAAGAAAACAAAAATAATGACCACAAAAGATCTACATAAATTTCCTCAATAATGAAGAAATCCAAACAGTCAAAGGTTCCCCTGCTTGGATCAAATATTGATCAGAACAGAGACTGCAGTCAAGAAATTAGAAAAAGACTAGGAATGGGAACAGCAGCTATGAAAGAATTAGACAAGTTCCAAAAATGTAAAGATAAACAACCGAGCCACTGAAATCCACAAACATCTGGAAAATTTCAACCAGAAAGAAAAAACCCTTAAAGTGAACAAAATTTGGCTACCAGTCCTGAAGAATAGCAAAATGAGGATTCAGCAAATGCAAATGGGAAATCACTCAGAGTCAGGGGCTTTCCCAGCAGATAATGATCACCAATTAGCAGACACTAATCCTCTTTTGCATTAGCCTCCCAGCCTGAGGCCTGCCATCAGCAACAGAACAATACACATGCAAATCACTCCTGCATTCCCAGGCTCACACAGTGTGTGTATGTATATACACACACATACACCCAACTTTTTCTAGGCAAGTATTCTCTGAAGATGCCAGCCACAGATGCTGGTAAAACGTCAGGAAGAAACTCTTCTAGAACATGGCCACATAGCCCGAAAAACCCACAAAAAACTGAGCACTAAAATTATAATTGTCCAAAACATTGTATTCCCCATCACCATGCACAGATGTGAGAGCTGGATAGTAAAAAGAATGAATAGTAAGAAAATAAACTCATTTGAGATGTGCTGAGGAAGAGTGCTGAGGATACTGGGGATGGCCATGAAGAGTAACAAATGGGTCCTAGAACACATCAAGCCTGACCTCTCCCCAGAAGCCAAGATGATGAAACTGAAGCTGTCATACACCATGAGAAGGTATGATTCATTAGAAAAGACAGCCCCCCTTATCCATGGATTTTTCATCCACAGATTCAAGCATCCATGGCTTGAAAATGTTTTTAAAATGTAGAAATCCCCAAAAGCAAACCTTGATTTTGCCATTTTATATAAGGGACATCATTTGACTATGATTTTATGATTCTATGACTATGCCATTGTATTTAATGAGACTTGAGCATCCATGGATTTTGGTATTCACAGGAAGTTTGGAAACCAAACCCAGCAGATACTGAGGGCCCACTGTAATGCTAAGAAAGTTAGAAGGCAGTAGAAAGAGAGAAAAACCACATGCCAGATTGTTGGACTCAATCAGAGAGATCACGAGCCTGAATCTGCAGGACCTAAGCAGAACAATGGAGGATAGAAGGTCTTGGAGATACCTCACTGAGTTCGACTCAAGGGCAGTGAACAACAACAGGGTGACATTTTCACCAGAGCATTTGTAAACAAACATCAAGATCCTACATTAGCCTGGTTGAGCATATACTTCTGCCCCTCTTTCCCTTTCATCCCAGTACAACCGGCCTTATTCATGTTTTAGTGCACTCACACAGCCAGTTAAGTGGCCAAGGAAAGATGGGGAACACCTAGGCAGTGTTCAACTGTGCTTCCACTTCTGGGAAAAGAGAAGACAGCCTCCTCTAAATATTCAGGAAAATTCATCCAAGGGCTGTCCAAACACCCATCTCCCCCAGCCACTCATTTCCCACAGGAGCGAACTCAGGCATGGACAAGGTCAGTTGTCCTGGGGGGTGGGGGATTATCACTATATAAAGAGGCACTGAACACCTCCTTTTACAGCAGCCTGCATATATAGACATCACAGGATGTTGCACATGCATGTGCCACCAGCAGGATTCCAGGCACCATCCCCAAATTTCAGCCACCTGTCATCTACAGTTTTTTCTTATAATGAAGCAAACATATATTTGGGGCAAAAGACAGTCCAACGGATTAATTGATTTTGCTACTAGAATACTTTTTTGTTATTATTATTATTATTAACCTTTATTTATAAAGCGCTGTAAATTTACACAGCGCTGTACATACAATCTTTTTAATTTTGTCAGTGTCAACATCACGTACTGGGATTAAAATTACTCCTCCAGTGCTATTTTTCAGCAAACCCTCATGCAGCAAAATCTGTTGGTCAGGAGGTGGGGTCCATTGAGGAGTTCTCCATGGAGGAGACACAGGAGTTCAGTGGCATCAGAAAATACTGCACATTTTAAAAAGAAAAACATATTTTATTCTATTTTTGCCTTTATTCTACCTTGTGTTTTTTGGCAATGAGCATTTGAGTGGAAGACATGTGATCCTGCATACACTCTTCTGAACATGATACATTTTAATACTCAGCAACACAAATGAATTCTCATTCGTGTCAGAAAATATCACACAACTCACACAGTGAAAGACGGGGAGGGTATCCTTGTGCATAAGGATTAATCATTCCCATTTGATAAGTCCCATGGTTTCATTGGTATGTAATTAGTTGGCAGGATTCCTAAACCTATTAAGCAATAGAGCCTGCTGGCAATCTTTACATTCATATTACAGGATTTTCTTCACAAAATAAACTTTTAAAACATATAAACTTTTCTTCATCCTGAGGTTTGGAAACCTTTATTTTAAATTCAGACATGTAGTTAAGCACTGACCTGGTTGCCATGAGTAATAAGGAATTGAATGCAAGTGAAGGATGGATGAACAGAGAGAGAGACAGACAGAATTGCCAAATGTCTTATCACCTGCCCCTGGTCATACCTGGCTTCTTTCATTACCTTTAGGTTTCTCTACCACTGTTAAACTTGTTGGCAATGTTTGGGCTGATGATGCCTCTCTCAGAGCTGCCTCTGCTGTAAACCAAGGGAGACTTACTTCTGAATAAACCATCTGCACATTTATTCTGTCCTTAAGTAGACAAATAAATAAAACATTCTGTAGGCTAGCTAATTTTGTAAACTTATTTACAAGGCTGTTTGGATTTAAAATTATAGGTAGGGTTTTCCAGGCTTCATGCTTTTCTAATACATTAAGCTTTCTGGATAACACTTCAAATTTCTGATCTACAGCAGGTCCACAAAAGTGCCTGGTATAATAGATTTGCTAGTCTTTATGATATCACAGGATTTTTTGTTGTTTTTGATGTCCTATTTGGCTAATGGAACAGACTGCCATGACTGTTGTTGTTTGCCATCAAGTTGTTTCTGACTTAAGGCAAAACTGTCAAAGGGTTTTCTTGGTAAGATTTGTTCAGAGGGGATTTGCCCTTGACTTCATCTGAGGCTGAGAGAGTATGACATGATTAGTCTTTCAGAATTAAAGATATTGCTCCATTGGACATAGTAAATTGCACACACTTATTCTTATTCTTATTCTTATTACATTGTTGCTATCATCATCATCATTTGTTGTTGTTGTAAACTGTCCTCGAGTCAATCTCAACCTATGGTGACCCTGTGAATGAAACATCTCCAAGACCCCGTTCTCCACTACTCTGCTTAGTTTCTGCACATTCATATCCATTACCTCCATAATAGAGCCCATCTATCTAGCATGTGGCCATCCTCTCTTTCTACTCCTCTCCACCTTTCCTAGCATTAGTGTTTTTTCCAATGAGTCATGCCTTCTCATGATTTGTCCAAAGTACAACAGCCTCAGTTTTGTCATCCTGGCTTGATGTCATCTAGGATCTATTTGTTTGTCTTTTTGGCTGTCCATTATTACTATTACAGTCACCCCTTCTTATCCACATAGTCAAGCATCCATGGTTTGAAAATATGTTTAAAATTTATAAATTCCAAAAAACAAACCTTCATTTTGCCATTTTATATAAGGGGCACCATTTTGCTGTCCCACAGTATATGATGGGACTTGAGTATCCACAGATTTTGTTATCCACGGGGGTCCTGGAACCAAATCCGAGAGATACCAATGGCCCATTGTACTATTACTATTATTATAAACATGCCAGCAGCTACAAAAGTCTGGTATCCAAGCCTGTGAAACTCTGGATCAGAGCTTTAAAAATTATTATTTAAAAAACCATTTCCTTTTTGGACTACAACTCCCAGAATCCCCCAACTGTGCGGTCATGCTAGCTTGGATCTTGTAGAACTTTCCATAGTTCATGAAAGAAGCAGGCTTTCAGTTTTCTTTCATCATCTCTTTCCTTCTCCACCACCTCATCTCTGCATGAAGTCACTCCTTTGTTTGCTCTAGCCATTTGCCTGACTGATTCCTATCTCAATCCCTCCCCTTTTTCTTGCCACGTCACCCATTTCACCCTCACGACAAGGAGGAACGGGGCGAAGCAGGTGGCCTGCCAGGCAAAATGCAGGGGATTTTGGCTAATGGATTTAAGCAGATGGCCAGCCTCCTCAGGGGAGGCATTGTCTTACCAAATCATACAGTGTATTCAGTTGGCAAATCGGAAGAGCTGCAGAGTGTCTCGTAGGCTTGTGGTTTATTTAGAAGCTTGCTGGTCTTCAGCTTTGTTTACTTGGATGCTGACTTAGCTGACAGAAATAAAAGTAAAGGGTTCTTTGAGATTTTGTCAGAACCTCGTCCCATTCCACAAACACCACACATTAAAAGAACAAACCCGAGAGCATAAACTGAATTAATAGTGCAAGCTAAAGAAGATTTGCTGAATATGTTAACACTTTTGCAAATCCACTGATTCAACAGGTTTACCCTGTTTAAAACTAACAATTAGATGTACGTCTTAAGGCCTGAGTAGACAGAGGGAAAAGCTGGAGTTTCCCAGTTTGCAGGAAGAACCCACTGACCACACCACTGGCTACTACAACAGGTTGAATGCCCATGGGCAGTCTGCACCCCCGTTCATCTGAAAGGACAGACCTGCCAAAGTGGAGCATTTGCAAGTACAAGCTGAACCATGTGATTCCCCCTCCCTTCTGCCTGGAACATAAGCGCAGGGAGATGTCAATAGCAGCCACCAGTCATCTCCCTCATCTCACCTACCTGCCAGACTATTTGATATCCTGTGAAACATACAACTGCCCACTTAGTCCCACAAAGGATCAACCACCCATATGGCACATCAGTGCACCCTGCAACAGATTTGCACAGCATGACCATGGAGGTCCCGGCCTACATGCCTTCTTTCCCCACTTCTTCCATGGCTCCTGTTGGACCAACCAGTTTGTTCATGCTATGATTAAATCCACTGTATTTTTGGCAACACCCTGCACTGGACATCATTTTAACTCATGGGCTGTGTAATGGGCTGATGGTGAGATCAGTCAATGGTGCAGCTAACCATTCATATACATGTGCTGTTGATTCACAGGGGCATGCCAAAAATATTATGGGCAGCTATGCTGCTAGCAACCTGCTGGCATCTTCCCCTGTCTCCGCAATGGTGTGCAGTCCATATGCTGGTGTGATAGTTTGCACTTTCTTGCTTAACCAGAGCAAAACAGAGTGGGGAGGGGATTGTTCCAATGTTTAGTCCAGGAGCATGGCTTCATCCCAGTTTCCTCCCGTGTTGACCAAGTGCATCGTTTAAGGTAGGTTTCAAAAGACTGCAAAACCATATTTTATCACTTGTGCAGATAGTCCCTTAGTGCTCTATGCTTACCCAACTGTAACATTTCAAACCTAATGCCAACACACCATTTGACATTCTTTGATTGGGCACTGGGCTATCATATTCTGTCCTCTTCACATACACAGTGATTAGTGACATCTTGTTTGAGTTTGTAACAAACCATCATTTGCCATTTCATTTAACAAGCAAGCAATACAGTTGTCCCTCCATATTCGCTAGGGTTAGGGGAACAAGATCCCCGTGAATATGGAAAAACCACAAATAACAAAAACACTGTTTTTACCTGAGAGGACACCTCTCTTGGACTCTCTAGGTCCTCCAGTGCAACTCTGTGGTCAATGTCCAACATACACTGACCATAGAATGGCACTGGAGTAGCTACAAATGGTCTTTCAGTGCAACTTTTAGTTAAAGTTGAGCACAGAGTTGCACTGGAGGACCTAGACAGTCCTAGAGAGAACATATTAATGACATCTGTGAATAATCAAATCCGCAAATATCAAAGCCGCAAATATGGAGGGATGACTATAGTTTGAACCTACCTGCAGAATATAATTGGAAAATATTCATTGCAATATGTGAGGTGAGGGCAGAGATGAGGAATGCATGTCCTTCAGATACAGTTGGCCTGAAATTCCCAGCATCCTTCAACACCAGCCCTGCTAACAAGGGCAGAAGGAAGCTCCGATCCTACAACATCTGGAGAATCACACATTCCCCACACTCCCCATCCCAGCTTTGGTAGTTCCTATTATTAAACCAATACAAATCCATAATGTATGTATGTCAGTGCATTAGTAGCAGAAGTCAGATATAGGCAGAAACACAGTGATAGACCTTTCTGCTCTCTTCTCATATACATTGTTGATATGTACCTTTAAGTCATTTCCAGTTTATGGTAACCCTAAGGCAAACCTATCATGGGATTTTCTTGGTAAGATTTGTTCAGAAGAGTTTTGCCTTTGTTTCCCTCTGAGGGTGCGAGAATGGGACTTCCCCAAGGTCACCCATTGGGTTTCCATGGCCATGAAGGGATTTGAATCCTGGTCTTCAAAGTCACAGTTGAATACTCAAACCACTACACCACACTGGCTATCCCATATATGACAGAACAGCAAATTCCTGAACTGCCCAATTGAATTCTCCCTGATACTGTATAGCTTTGGCCTCTCTCTTGCGCAACTTTTCTGAATACACTGAGCACAGTGGCAAAACTAGAAATGTTCTGAAGAATACACAACCTTCATGCAACTAAGAAAGGAAAAGAAATAAAACAATGGAGTACCATGTGCCTCATTGAGAAGAGGCAACCATAAATTACTCCTACAGTACTTACACAACTATATTCCATGCAGTGCTCATAATACTGTAAGGCTGGCTATTATAATATCATACTATAGACCAGCCTTCCTTAAATTTGTGCTTTTCAAACATACTAATCTAAAACCTCCATCATCCACAACCAATAGGGCTATCAGTGGAGGATGGGAACGGATGGCCATCACATCTGGAGGGCACCAAATGTATAAAGGCTGCTATAGACACTGAGACTTTGGGGAATGAATTACACTTCTTCAGATTGAATACTGGGGAACAAAGCCCTACTCCAAGTTCTCAATTTAATGAAATCAATAAAGAACATGAGAAATGTAAAATTGCACTTTTTTGTACACAACACATAAAATAAACAAATGGTGCAGAATGTTGCCCTGCCTAAGAGATAAGCAAAGGCCCAGTCAAGCTAGCTTTCTTTGAAAAGTTTAATACAGCATAGTTGTGAAGCACATGAATGCTCCCTCATGGAGTGAGTAATTTGTGACATCTGCAGGACTTTCCATTAATCCAGAAAAAGAGAACTTGATTTAACTACTACATCTGTGGTCAGGGAGAAATTAGCAAGGAAACATAGACCGCAACTTCCACTGGAAATGTAATGAATTGGGCTGGGTGTGGGATAAGTTAATACTATCATTAGTCTCCTCTTAGATAGGAAGAAGAAAAAGAGACAGAGAGGATATAAGAAAACAATGCACAGCACTGAATTTAAATTACTGTATTTTCTGGCGTACAAGACTACTTTTTAACCCAGGAAAATCTTCTCAAAAGTGGGGGTCGTCTTATACACTGGGTGTCATCTTATAGAGCAGGTGCTGAAACTTCTGAGCCGGACTGGAGAATCTGCAATTGCCGCATGTGGTGGAAGGAGCTCAAAAACGGCCGCAGCCACATCCCCACCGTATGCGACGATCATATGAAAGCAGCTACCACTCCAATAGTCTTGGAGACAGGGAGGGCTGGGCAGGCTGGGAGAGCTGACCAATCCAAGCAGGCTTTGTATACAACAAGGTTTCCTGCTAAGTAACTGCATGTCATTTGAATTAAAATTACCATACTGAAATCAAATCTGATGTTTTTTTAATTTTTATTTGGTGTGTGTTGGAAGAGGGGTAGTCTTATATGGTGAGTATATCCCAAACTCTATATTTTAACTGGAAAGGTTGGGGGGGTCATCTTATACGCCCAATCGTCTTATACGCCGGAAAATACAGTACTTCTCCTTCATGAGACTGTGTCTGTGGCATTTCAGCTGTCCTTTTGTTACATTTTATCTAGAACCAGTATCTTTTTATTGTTTATATATACATATATATGTGTGTGTTTCTTTTTAAAATGCTTTTATATTTGCAAATTTGGATAACTCTGCACCGAAACTACTTGAGCAATTAGGCAGGAGAGAATGCCATACAAGTATAACACAAGCATTCTTACTGGTGTTGCTTATGCATGGATACTATATCCCTAATTACACTCTACTTGAATCTGGCACCCCTAGCGTGCCTGTCTATATTCATTATCAAGGAGAAAAGAGTTCTCAAGTGTCCCGTCTTTCAAGGACTCTCTTATTCTGCAATTTTGCAGAACTGCAAAAAGCCTAACAAAACACATACAGAAAAGAAAGGAGGGAGTTCCCAAGATAGTTCCAAAGGCCTTTGTGGCCTCTCCAAACTTTCTAAATTCAAATCCCACACTATTTCTTCCTGTTATCTTTGCTGTTCCAATTCTGCTACCTTACCTTGTTGCTGTCGTGTGCCTTTATGTTGTTTCTGACTTACGGCAACCCTAAGGCAAACCTATCATAGGATTTTCTAGGCAAGTTTCTTCAGAGGTGGTTTACCATTGCTATCCTCTGAGGCTGGGAGACTGTGATTTGCCAGGATTCAAAGCACAGTCTCCCAGTTTCCTAGTCCAACCCTCAAATCCTTACACCATGCTGGCCCCTCACATCACTCTGGCCAGTTGGAAGTGACTTATACGTGAGTGAATACACACACACAAAAGGAGCCATTCACCTTTTTCCTTTGCTGGTCAGAAAACATTTTATTGCAAACTCATGCTTTACTGTTAAGACTTTGGCATACCATGGTTCCCCAACCTTGCTGTTGGACTATAGCCCCCATCATTCCCAGCCATCACCCCTAAAAAAATTCTTGGACTTCATTCCCCGCTGGGTCTAAGCTCAAGTAAGTATAATGCAGCCTTGTTTATTCCCTATTGGCCATCTCTCCAATCTCCCTCTACTGTATATATGATCTTAGATATCTACAATAGTGGTTCTTAAGCTTTGGTCCTCCAGGGGGTTTGGATTTCAGTTCCCAGGATCCTCAACCATCTGGTCCAGTGGCCAAGGATTTTGGAGCTAAAGTTGAAAACATCTGAAGGACCTAAGTTTGAGAATCACTCATGTATAAACCCTTCCTTTACACATCCTGATACTCTTGTCTATATTGCTTATAAACCCTGAATTCCCTCCCTCCAGGCTTGCTGCATGGTATTTACATTATGCAGACCCCAAACACCAAATCAGGTCTGGGATGTTTTCACGTGGTCCCTTTGAGCATCTCTGCCAAATTGTTCAGTGAGCATGAGTCACTCTGAGGTCAGTGATGGTGCTAGCTGGCTTGTGGGGACCACATGGAAAGGCAGCCACCCATCGTTTGCTGAAAAACCACAGCAAGCAAGGGAGCCAGAAAACTCCAGGGACAGCAAATGTAGACAAGCCCTTGGCTTCTTCTTCTCCTTCTTTTTTACTTCTTCCTAGGGCTGACCTCAAGAGAAAGAAGATAATCTTTAGGCTCTCCCTCATGCAGCTTTTAAGCCTGCCCAGCTTCCTACTCAGCATTGGTTTAAGTCCCTGTCTCCCTTTCCACAAACCTCTCTCCACTGGGATATGATACTCAACTCAGCACATGTGTTTCCTAATCTAACGCTCAAACCCTTACACTATGCTGGCCTTTCACACCACACTGACCACCTTAACGTAGAGTTGGCATAAGTTGGAAATGACTTGAAAACACACACACACACACACACACACCACCAACAACAACAACAACAATAACAACAATAACAACAACAAGCCATCTACCCTTTCTCCTCTGTTGGCCAGAAAAACTTTTGTGTACTACCAGGATCTTTTCTATTAAGATTTAGGCATACCACGGTGCAGCTTTCTGGAATTTCTTAGACTGAACTCTCATCTCTCATCGTGGTAAATAGTGTGGAATACTGTGAACTGAACTCTCACCACATCCAGAGGGCTACAGATTCCCCCTCTCTGCTTTAGACCTTGCAAGGCTACAGGGGCTCCATTAAGTACAAGGAGCAAGGACTGCCTACTGTGAAGCTGGCCTTTAGAGAAAACAGAACCTATTTTATCAGCTCCAGAACTCAGTACTTAACTGACCCTAGGTTTAAGGGAGGACTGGGAAAAATACCATAGGTGTCCCCCCTCCCTTCTTCTATTGAGTCCTAATGGACTTACTTGGCTGCAGTGGCAGTGCTCAGCTAGTTCTAACCACCCTCTTAATTCTCCCATAATAAAGTCATAATTTTCTTAATTCGTAATGGACAGTGATTCCCAAACTTTGGTCCTCCAGATGTTTTAGACTTATAATAAATAATAAAATAAAACTTTTATTTATATCCCGCTCTTCTGTAGCAAGACAATCAGAGTGGCTCACACTAAAACGTCCACATACAACATAATACATAAAATTACAATATCCCCCCTTAAAAAAGAATCAAATATATTAAATATATTACAATATAATATATATAATATATATTGTTTTCCTTGCCAGTGCTCTTATCCTCCCAGAATTCCTAACTGTTGGCCAAGTCAGCTAGGGCTTCTGGGAGGTGAAACCTGAAACACCTGGAGGACCAACATTTGGAAAATCAATCGGCTTAGGATTGGCATCTGTGGTGGGTTCTACCAGGACCTTGGCAACTGCCCATGGACACCAGGTACTAGCCTTGGCTCAGGCTCAGGTCAATTTAAGTTATCACCCTAAAATCTAGGAAGTGTGGTAGGAAGGAGAAGAGCCAGAGACAACCACTAATTACAACTGGCTAATAAGCCAGTCCAAAATTGGAAGACCCAAGTCTGTTTCTTTATAAGTAATCCTTGTACTTAACACCTTTCTAGTCACCACAGGTGACCAAAAAGTCAGTGCAGGTGAGTGAGAAGGCTGGTAGAGGAAAGACAAGGAATGATGTCCTTTTTCAGACACCCCAATTGGTTTCTGTGTAAGTTAAGGAAGAAGGAAAACCCCTTTCTCTGCCACCTGTACATGGCTGGTTTGGTGAGGAAGAGAAGAATTGATCTGCCCCCCTCCCTACATTGCTTTTAGAAAAATAGATAGAAGCCAACATTCCAATGTGGGGCATGCAAGATGGGGCTTCCCCTCTTCCACAGCCTGTCCAGAAATACGGGATGCAAGCCTGAGGGCAAGCAAGTAGCTCCTCTTTTTGCCAGCTTGTAATTTTTGTTGACTTATTTACCAGGCTGTTGAAAATGCCAAGCCCAATGAATATATATGAAGTCACCCTGTGAGTACTTTCAGGAGAGCAAAAGGCAGCCTGACTTAGCTATTTTGTCACTGAAGTCTTGTGCCTTATGAAAGTGCATCTCTGCCTTGCCCCACCCTCCAAAAAGCAGCCGCTCAAATACTGCCACACAGCAGTTCCCAAGAAAGGTGATGCAACATTTTAAAGGCAAACAAAGAGTCATCATACACCTATTCAGTACAGATATCATAAGAAAACTTGACAGACTTTGCACCATGTGACTAATAATTTGCAGGGGCATATAAAAAGCCTAGAAGATAAGGGCTCTTAAAGTAAAGCACTCCTTTATCAAGTTTCAGGAAATGACAAAGTCATCTAATAGTTTCTTAAACTAGGAGAACCTGAATTGTAACCAAGTCAGATGTCTACAATGACTTGGGCAAAGGGATGGTGAACATTACTGGCCCTTTGAAAATTGCTGGACTACAAATCCCATCATTCCTCACCACTGGCTATGTTGGCTAGGACTGATAAGAACTGTGGTCCAAGAACATCTGGAGGCTCATAAATTGTGAACATGTTTGGAAAGAAAGGTGGTCTATAACAAATTTGTTCAAGGTAAGCAAGTTATGTGTGAATGTTACACTGTTATCCTGGAAACAGAACTGGTTGACATGCAACCCAGCCCTTTGAGTTCATCAGAACTGACATCCATACAGGTGTATACAGGACTACAGGTTCAGAATAACCACTGAATTCAGTAAGGCCTAAAAGGTTATATTTCAAAATACTGCAACCAATGGACACACAGGTTTCCAAATAATTTGTTGCAACTCGGCATCCAGCTCTGTTGCAAACCTGTAACGTATTAATGCAATGGGTTTGTGGGCAAAGAGTAAAGGAAACCACATGAGAAAAGGGAAGTTATCAGATGCTGGGAAGAATAGGAAACACTCAGAAAGAATTACATCACCGAACCATTGCAATGTAAACTCTACTGAGGGAATGTGGAACCTCTAGCCTATAAATTTTGTAGCCTATGACCTCCTTTAGCTCCACAGAGCATAGTTAATCGTAAGGAAATGTGGGAGATGTAGTTCATAAATATCCAGCAGACCAAAAGTTCCCCATTCCTGCCTTACTTAGTTCTACTTGCCCTTACGAAAAAGAAAGAAAGAAAAAGTTGGGTACAATTCTCATCCAGAGGCTATTTTCAACACTAACCCTTACTCCAGGAACTGAAATCCCACAGGAGCAACTATTATGCCAATTCACCAGCCTAGTAACCACAACAACCAATCCTTGCAGTTATAATTAAAGAGCTGGACATGAAAGGTGGGCGGAATATGTAATAATGCCACCCAACTCTTGATTTAACTCTTCTCAGTGCCTAGAGAAGCTATTCCTAATTCACCAGGTTTGAAAGGAAGGTTTGTCTTCAATGCTCTTAATCAGCCACATTGATATGATTCCCACTATGATCCTGCTAATGTTCCTGAATCAAGTTCATCGGATGATCCCATGATCTACCATTTACAGAAAAGAGAGCAAGGAAAATGTGCTTCGGTTTTATCATAAATACAACCCCATATCACACAAGCATATGGAACTGCCAACAGTTGAATGGCGGAAATATACAGGAAGGGTATGACTGCTTCACAGTTTCCATACATATCCCATCTTTCTGAACAGGGATGAGAATCATGCAGCTGTCCAGATGCTGTTGGACTGCAACTCCATAGCCCTAGCCAGCAACTGAAATCCCAGTAGCCCCAGTGAGAGTTGAAGTTCAGCAACATGGCGCAGGGGAGACATGCACATGAAATGCAGCTAGTTTTCCTCAGTACCTAGAGAAGCTATTCACAGGATATGTCAGGGCAAAGGTGTGACATTTCTGGAAATATAGTCATGGTGTAAGGACAGGATATTTGGGTTGGGGGGGGAACAGGAAACAAAACCAGTATGATCTCCCTTCAGATATTTAACATCACTTTATTACTTTAGGAATATAAAATGCATTATGCACAACTTGGGTTATCATGCAATTATCATTGCAATTCCTGGTCTTAGATATATAAAAGTACTGTTCATTCAGAAAATAATTAAAAATTGGATTTACTCTTTAAAGAGTGCTGGTTTGGGGAGTTTTGTTTGTTTGGTTTTTACAAATGGAACTACAAAGTTCTGAATTACAAGAAACACGTGAACAATAAGGAACTTCTTTGGTTTTGCCAAACCAATACTATTAAAGCAGACAAAATTACTTTGTCTCCTCTAATCCTCCATAGTGCTGACTAGAACGAAAGCATTCATTCCTATCTTGAAGAATTAAAAAAATATATGAAGAAAACTAAGACCAGGAATTGAAATGATGTGAGTTACTATACACTCTTACCAACACTCTACTTGGTACATAGGTTTTAGAAATAACATGGGGGGGGGGGATAAGCATGTGAACACTTTGTTTTAGTATTTTATTCATCATTCTTAAAGAAAATATCGCATAATTCTTTTTTCCCAATTTTCCCAGGGGGAAGGGGAGGATCCAGAAAACAATTCCCCCCCCCCAAATATTTCCTTCCTCTCCCCCCAAGCCTTTGCATCTTTAGAGTAGGGAGCTTTGAATGAGATGAGAAGCCTAGAACTCACATAATTTTTTTTCACCTTGCATTCCTGAAGAAATGTGCTTTTCCCAGGACGCTTTTATCGCTCAAACTTGTTTCCATCTTTGTGGAAAGATCCTGTTACTTCTGCTAGGAAAGAGCTCCTAGTGGTCCTCCGGGTGTTTTGAACTTCAACTCCCAGAAGCTTCAGCCATCTTAGTGAACTGTCAAGAATTCTGGGAGCTGAAGTCCAAAACACCCAGAAGACCAAAGTTGGGAACCACTAGGCTAAGCTAAGCCATTCATAAGCAACATAAACCCTATGCCACAATAAATGTAGAATTTTGGAGGGTGCTGCGGTGACTGCAATTCCTGGACACATTTTCCAAGGAAAGCCACCTATACTTGTGAGAGAAAGGCATATAGAGGAGGACCAGGGTAGTACCTGGAGTGTTGGTTTGTGAATTAGGACAATGTTTCTCAAAGTAATGTGCCCTGGAGAGGCACATCATGCTGGTCCATCACCAGCACTTCTTTGTCGCCAATCTTCTGAGAGTTTCCAGGAAAGAAACAGTCGTAGCTAAAGGCCAGAAATACAGTACCAGTCCACAGCACACTAGGAAAAACAAACTGCCAGTTTCCCCACATCCGATAGCATGAGAAGCACTGAATTATGAGACCCCAGTCCAAGTTCAGACTGAACCACGAAATACACTGTGTGACCTTGTCTGTCTGTCTGTGCCTGACTTCCCTCACAGGGTTATTTCATGATGAAGAACCACATACATTGCCCCCTCCACATTTGGTGGAGTTAGGGGAGCTGGACTCCTGTGAAAATGGGAAAACTATGGGGGGGGGGGGAACCACATACAGTGGTTAAACCCAAGAGAACACTTTTCTAGGAATTTCAGCAAAACCATGTGGTTAACATCTGCCAAAAGTTTCATTTCATTTCATTATTTCTGCCTAAGTGCAGTAGCTTACACTTCTCCCTGTGGAAATTCATTTTGTGAGTTTTGGCCCAGCTTCAAAACAACCCTCTCAAATATAGCCATAGGTCAAAAGCAGTCTTATCCTAAAACAGGATCAAGCATCTGTGGCTCCCCAGATTTTTTATTAATTTATTTTTGTTTGTTTGAACTGCAATTCTCACAAATCCACTCACACCAAAGGCTATGCTTGCTGATGGGAGCTGCAGTCTAACACTATCCATGGTTCCCAATCTTTGGTCTGCCATATGTTTTGGACTTCAGATCCCCAAAAGCCCAAGCCAACCTGGCCAACTGTGAAGAAATATGGGAACTGAAGTCCAAAATATCTAGGGGACCCAAGTTGTGCAGTTCAGATGCAGCCAGTGAAGGAGAGGAGAAAAGAATGAATACAAACACCAGATATTCTGGGGAAGGAGAAGTACAATAAAAGTTATCAATTCAGCATCATTTCTGTTGTTTTTAAGTGCTTTTGTCCTTTTAATTGCATTTTATTCTTTTAATGAGTAATGTGTTTTAATACTGTATCAGTTTAATTCTAGTTTAAGGTCCACTTTTGTATGTTTTTAATTGTATTTTTTTTAATTGTACGTCCCTTTGAGTTCCAATTTTGGGGGGGAAAGGGGGAGAGATATAAATATAATAATAATAACAACAACAACAACAGCCATTGACCCAGAGGTTCATGGCTGTTCACTCCATCATAAGAAGAGTGGGAAGAAAAGTGACCTAATACAGAATGGAGATGCCATTAGTAAACCTTCCCCAATCTGACACCCACCAGATGGGCTGGACTATAACTTCTTTCAGCCCCAGGCATCACTTGATGATGGAAGATGCACTGCAATAAATCTAAAAGGCACCAGACTGGGATAGGCTACCACTCCTAATCCTCCTCCTCCATCTTCTGGGTTAAACCCAAAAACAAGTAAAAGGAGAAATAGGTGTAAATCTTCTTTCCAGAGGGAGGATGTCTTGTTTACGCTGAGGCACCTTTGGGCATCAGGAGACAATAAGCAGATGGTGACACATCCCTCTTTACTCCAATATTCCTTCTTAGATCCCTTCTGGAAGTTGGCATGGAGAGAAAATACCAGGTTAAGTGGCACCCCTGGAAACTTGATCCCTGATTCTGACCAACTGCAGTGTGAAACGGGGGGGGGGGACTCTGCACATGGTCAGAGGGACTCTGGCTGCATCCACAATGCAGAAATAATCCAGTTTTGCACCACTTTAACCGTCATAGCTCAATGCCATGGAATTCTGGGGACTGTCCTTTCTTGTGGCACTAGAGCTCTTTGACAGAGAAGGCTTAAGTGTTTCTCAAAACTACAGTCCCCAGAATTCCATAGTATTGAGATATGGCAGTTAAAGAGATATCAAACTGCATTATTTCTTCAGTGTAGACTAGACCTATGCCACTGAACTCTATTCAGAGGAGTGAGCGTGGCACCAGAACACTCCCAGAATCCTCTACCATGCGTGAAGCCATGACTGTCATAGCGGTGCCAACCCAGATTATCTCTGCAGTGTGGACGCAGCCACAGTCCAAGACACACTGCAGAAATGACCCAGTTTGAGACTGCTTTAACTGCCCTGGCTGAATGCTAGGGAATTCTGGGAGACATTAAACACACTGAGGAAATAACCCAGTTTTGAGACTGCTTTAACTAGCCTGCTAGGGAATTCTGGGAAATGTAGTTGTGTGAAACATTTAGAGAGCTCTAGTGCCACAGTAAACACACTGAGGAAATACTCCAGTTTGAGACCGCTTTAACGTTCCTGGATAAGTGCTAAGGAATCCTGGGAATTGTAGTTCATTGTGGCACCAGAACTCTCTGACAGAGAAGGCTAAATCATAGAATTGTAGAGTTGGAAGAGACTGCAAGGGCCATCCAGTCCAACCCCATTCTGCCATGAAGGAAATCTAAATCAAAGCATCCCTGACAGATGGCCATCCAGCCTCTGTTTAAAGACCTCCAAGGAAGGAGACTCTATCACCCTCCGAGGAAGGAGTGCGTTCCATTGTCGAACAGCCCTTACTGTCAGGAAGTTCCTCCTAATGTTCAGGTGGAATCTCTTGTCTCACAGAACTACACTTCCCAGAATCCCCCACCAGGGCAGTCATTTCTGCAGTGGATGCGGCCACGGTGCATTTGTCTTCATCGTTGTTGTTGTTGTTTCGAAAAGGACTTACCCGTCCTGGGGTCGAAAGTGACCACAAAGACGGCCACAATCTGGTCCTCCTCCACCTGCTCTGGACCTTCTCCTTGGAGCTGCTGCTGCTGCTGCTGCCCGGGGCCCAGGGCCTCCCCTTGGCGGCCTCCTCCTCCTCCTCCTCCGCTTCCCGCCCATGGAGGGCCCGAGGAGCAGGAGCCCTCAGGGAGGGAGACGCCGGGGCCCTCGGCCCATACCAAGAGCGGCGCCTCGTCGCCTTGCTCCCCCATGGCCCCCCAGGCAGACCCAGACGGCCAGGGAGAGGAGAGGCGGGCGGGCGGGCCTTCCTCCCTCCTCCTCCTCCTCCTCCTCCTCCGCCTCTGCCTCACAGACGCCGCCCAGATTGGGCCTCAGCCTCGGCTGCTTCTGGCCCTGGTTGAAGGCTGCATCCAGACTGGAGAAGTAACCCGCTTTGGTACCGCTTTAACTCTTTTTCTGCCACAAGGCTATGGAATTCTGGGAGTTGGAGTTTGTTGTGGGGCGGCCCACAACAAACTCCAACTCCCAGAATTCCATAGCACTTGAGCTAGACAGAGTTAAAGCGGTGTCAAACCGGGTTATTTCTCCGGTTTTGAGGCCTCTTCAACTGCCCTGGCTCAATGCTAGGGAATCCTGACAACTGTGGTTTTGGGAGACATTTTGTAGCCTTCTCTGTCAGAGAGAGCTCTGGTGCCACATTGAACTACAGTTCCCAGGATTCCCTAGCGCTGAACCAAGGCACTTAAAGCTGGGACGTGACTAAAATAAACCCATAGGGAAACCATACTTGCCCATAGGGAATCATTAGGGAATCCTTGCCCATAGGGATACATTGGGGAATACTTGCCCATAGGGATACAGTACTTTCTCTATGGGCAAGTATTCCCCAATGTATCCCTATGGGCAAGTATTCCCCAATGATCCCCTGTGGGCAAGGATTCCCCAATATATCCCTATGGGCAAGGATTCCCCAATGATCCCCTATGGGCAAGGATTCCCCAATGTATCCCTATGGGCAAGGATTCCACAATGATCCCCTATGGGCAAGGATTCCCTAGACCTTGAAATTAGGCACAGAAGCAGTGGCTAGCACAAGGTGAACCTCATCTCAATACACTTTTGAATCCAAAACACACTGCAGAAATAATCCAGTTTGAGACCACTTTAACTGCCCAGGCTTAACGTTAGGAATTGTGGGAACTGTAGTTTTATGAGACATTTAGACGCCTCTGTCAGAGTATGTGGGTTTAACAGAGCTTTGCAGTGGCTCTGTTCCTGCCTCTTGGGCAGATTCCAGATGGTGATGCTGGGGGGCAGCTGCTCTTCTAAAAGAGAGCTGACATCTGGCGTCCCTCTGGGCACCATCCTGTCCCCCATGCTGTTTAACATTTACATGAACCCACTGGGAGAGATCATCCGGAGACATGGGGCGCGGTGTTATCAGTACGCTGATGACATCCAAATATGTTTCTCTATGCTTCCAACTGTTGCAGTGACTAAGGATGGCATCTCTCCTCTGAATGCCTGTCTTGAGTCGGTAATGGGCTGGATCAGGGAAAACAAACTCAAGTTGAATCCAGAGAAAACGGAAGTACTTGCGATAAGTACCCCCGGTCTAGGGAAGGAACTATGTCAACCAGTCCTGGACGGGGTCACACTTCCCCTGAAGGACGAAGTTCGCAGTTTGGGAGTACTCCTGGATCTGTCTCTACAGTTGTCATCTCAAATAAATGTGACGGTCAGGAGTGCTTGGTACCAACTTCAGTTGATACGCCAACTGCGTCCCTACCTGGACTGAAAGGACCTTGAAGCAGTAGTACATGCTCTGGTAATCTCTCGTCTTGGTTTCTGTAATGTGCTCTACATGGGGCTACCCTTGTACCAAGTTCAGAAGCTTAAATTAGTTCAAAATACGGCAGCCAGACTGGTCACCGGTTCATCAAGGTTCGACCACATAACTCCATTTTTAAAAGATCTTCACTGGCTGCTGATTAGCTTCTGGGTGTAATATAAGGTCTTGGTTATTACCTTTAAAGCCCTACATGGCTTGGGCCCAAGTTACTTGTGGGAACACCTCTCCCTACATAATCTGCCCCACACTCTTAGAACATCGGGGAAGAATTTGTTGGAATTACACACTGAATTACACTGAATTACAATCTGACTAATTTCCAATTTCCAGAAAGCCTTTACGGCAGCTGCTCCAAAACTCTATAACAGTTTCCTGGAAGAGATCCGTTTCACTACCTCCTTGGAGGCTTTTAAGAGGGCAGCTAAAACAGATTTCTTCCAGCAAGCTTACCCACCTGATCTCTTATAAGACATATTCTTCTACCCCTTTGACCTAGATTGAAACATCTCTCTCTTCTTTCGCTTTGATAGTATCATTTTTAATTGTTATCTATTTTTATATTCTATTGTACTATATTGTTGTTTTTATTGTTGTGATTTGTATTTGTATATTGTATTGGGTAATCCTGCCTCAATCCACCTGGGAGAGGCGGGAAAATACAAATAAAAATGTATTATTATTATTAGAAGAGCAGTGTAGCCCTGGAGACGTTTGATTGCAGCTCTTAACATTCACCACCAATGGTTCTCCTGAGAATTGCAGTCCAACATTTGCAGGGTCATACAGTCCTACCCTCAGTGGGCAAGATCACCTGGCAAAACAAGGCTTCTGAGTAAAGATGTAAGACTGGACTGCAAATCTTGGAATCTACTGCAGTGTTTATTCATACTGGTGCATAATGTGGAACCCTAGCAGCATGATCTGTGCATATATTCTTGCAAAGGAGCAAGTTCAGAGTAAACCAAGGTACTAGGAACAAAGTACCTTTAAGATCATGAGTATTCTACTCAGCAGCAATTATTATATTTATATATTTCTTTGTTTTCCCAAAACTGGCACTAGTTGGGTTAAGAATGGTAGGAATGTTTCCACCAAACATTTTTCAACTGTACTAGTTCCCATACCAAAGCCTGACAATTGAAACAAAGAAAACCCTGCTCTGCTCCATAGATATACCTATCTGTAGAGGTTTCTCCAGCAGTTTCTTTTCTTCTAATTATTTACAATTAATTTAAGCATCTCCATTAAGAAATGCCCTGTTTTCAGTGCATAATGTGAGTCCAATTTATCCAACTGAGCATCATATTTTTGAGTGTCTTTTTCTTAACTGTGCATTTTGTGTCCAACTGCATGTTTTTAAAAAATCTGTACAGCTTGGCAAAATGTGACACTAGAGCTACCCTTTAAAAAAGAATTTACCACCTCCACCACCTTCTTCTCACTTCTATCCGTACTTCACATGCCTTCTTCCTCCAAAGCCAACCCATACCACCACTCAGAGAGGCAGATTGCAAGGCAAGTGAAAAAAAGTATTCTGTTTCCTCATTTTATTGCTTTGCATGTTCAGTGAAGGAGGGCAGGTGATGGAGGAGCAGATGTGGGCATAAGTTTTTGCAGGATAGACCATGCTAAAAGTATGGCTAAGCAGGAAGTAGCTCTTCTTAAGTGCATTTGCAAAAAACACTCCCTCCATTAGATCTACGCTGGTGGTTTTAACAGGAAGAAGATAGCAAGAAATGGTCAGGGGTAATTCTAAACAAATGATGACTATGCTTTTAACTATTGCCTTTTAATACTAGTGCATCATCCATCTGAGTGGTTATAAATTCTGTGGGTCATTCAGCAAAAAAACAACCTCCTTCCATGGGGTTTGGCAGAGAATGTTTGCTAGCTGGCTAAAGGGCTTTGCACCTGCATGCAGCATAGGCCCCTTTCTTCTGGGGTTTAGGGGTCCATGTAAAGGAGTTATTATGTAGAGACTTTCTCTTTTCTAGCTTGTATATGGTCTGACTGATGTCAGCTCTTGTGTGAGACCAGCTGTGGCCTGAATGATTTATTCCTAATGAATATAAAGTCTCTGTGCAGTCTTCTCCTGTTGCTCTTTGCTTGGAAAAGAGATTCACTCAGTTTAATAGGGCTTTCTCACCAAGTAAGCATACATAGAAAGTCAGTTTTACCATAACAACCAAAACATAACAACAGTTTATCCAGTTTAACCTGTGGATAAATTGGACGCACATTATGCATTGAAAGCAGGACATTTCTGAAATAACAGAGATGCTCAAATTAACTGTAACTTGTTCTTGAGACACCAGGGCCAATATTTTCCCTGATGTGGAGATTTTTCCAAAAAGAGTTTTCTAATGACTGTTGTTAATAGCAAAAATAATTCTGGGAATAGTGAGTGTTGTCTTCTCACACTTGTGGGGAAAGGACTGTTCAAAATACATCTTATTGTGCAATATGTAAAAGTTGAAGGCCATCTTTTAACATCTAGTGTGTGTGCTGTGTCTTCAAGTC
Source organism: Sceloporus undulatus (assembly GCF_019175285.1). NCBI lineage: Eukaryota > Metazoa > Chordata > Lepidosauria > Squamata > Phrynosomatidae > Sceloporus > Sceloporus undulatus. The sequence continues at coordinate 24,554,435 of NC_056526.1, read as the reverse complement.
GTTTATGGTTTATAGTGATCCTAAGGCCATAAAGGGTTTTCTTGGCAAGATTTGTTCAAAGGTGGTTTGCCACTGCCTTCCCCTGAGGCTGAGAGAGTGTGACTTGCTCAAGGTCACCCAGTGGGTTTCATAGCCAAGCTGGGAATCAAACCCTGGTTTCCAGAGTCATAATCCAACACTATCTAATTTAAGACAAATCAGGGTTATGAAAACCAGCAATTAGGGAAGCTGTGTGATACATGCTTTTAAGAATCAGATTGGTTAGGAAGAGCTAGTATTTAGAAAGCAGGTTTGGTATAATATCCAGAGACACATAACTGAGAAGGATATTGTCAAGGCCTTTGTAATTTGGAAGCACTGAATCTTGGTTTTTGGGGAAAAGGCAAAAGATATACTATGTTAATAAGGCCTTGCATCTACATTGCATAACCTTCAACATTTCACAAATGAAAACTGGAACCAAGGAACATCAGAGTGTGATCAAGATAGTAAAGTTAATAAGAACAGACATTCCAGGAGAGGATACAGCATTTTGCTTATGTTTGAGACTACAGTATTAGGAAGCAAAGATGCTGTCCCCCCCCCCCCCCCCAACCCTATTGAGTAAATGTTTGGTAAACTACTTTGACGTTCTGAACTCATATTGCAATAACTGAAGTCAGCTGAGGACAAAGGGAGAGGAGACTGAAACTGGAACATTGGCAAAGTGGTACCACCAAGAATTCATTGGGGGTCAGTTTCTTGCCAAATTGGGACACTTGAAGGGTATGTCATTGTATGCTTTTTTTTTTTCTTTGTAGCTGCCATGGATGACTGGAATAGCAGTAACAAACTTGTCCAGAGGCTGGATTTTTCAAGCTGTGGAGAAGACATAGAGTTGGAAGAGGACAATAGCATGCAAGAGGAAGAACTGAGACACGTCACCCCAAGGAAAAGCTGGGAGTCTCAGAGCTGGCGATCAAACTGTCCTGTTCCTGTTACACCACAGCGACAACTAAATGATTTCTCCCAAGATCTTTCAAAGTCTTGGGCAAGTCCTGTCAGAAAAGCCAAGGAATCTCGGAGAAAGAACATCACACCTTTGGAAGATTACCCTGAGACTCCTTTGCACTATGTCACATGGCAAAAGCTGCAGCTCTGTGATACCCCCAACACCCCAAAGGTAAAATGGTGGCAGCAACAATAGTGCATGAAATCCTGCAGTAGTCCTACCTAGAGTAGATCCATTGAAATGAAGTGAAATTAAATTTGCTGTGACTTAATTTGTTTCCATGGGTCTATGGTAAGTAAAATTGATATTGGATTTACAGTGGTACCTCGGGATACGAAATGCGCGGGTTACGAAATTTCCGGGATACGAAAAAGTTGGATTGGCAAAAACTGTTTCGGGTTACGAAATATTTTTCGGGTTACGAAATTCATTTCGGCGCGAAATTCAAATGCTATAGGCTTCCAGCGCTAACGGAAAGCTATTTCGGGTTATGAAATTTTCGCGTTACGAAGGGAATGGCGGAACGAATTAATTTCGTAACCCGAGGCACCACTGTAGTCCAAAATATTTGTGCTTTCCTTTTATGTTTCAAGTATCCAAAGCATGCCCTGTAATATATAATGTTCAATCTTGAGCTTCAGTATGCTTGAAATGTTTCTAATGTGAAACTTTCCTAGACTTTGTGGTTACTTCCTACTCGTCTATCTCTGATTCAATCTCCTGTCCTTATGGCTTTGAACCCTAGAGGTAGAAACTCTTGGTTCCTTAAAAAAGCTTTCACTGTATCATTAGGCACACTGTGTTAGCAGCTTCAAGCAGCAGATCCAGGGAGTGAAACACAAAGAGATAGGGCAGTGGTTCCCAACCTTCCTAATGCCGTGACCCTTTAATACAGTTTCTCATGTTGTGGTGACTCAAACCCATGAAATTATTTTAGTTGCTACTTCATAACTGTAATTACTGTAAATAGGTGTTTTCTGATGGTCTTAGGCGAACTCCATGAAAGGGTCATTTGACCCCCAAAGGGGACCCGACCCACAGGTTGGGAACCACTCAGATAGGGAGACGTCTTTGTGTTTTTTGTTTTTTGCCTCAGGCATCAAAAACAACTTGGCTGGCCTTTGGTAGTATACACCTTGACTTATTTGGGCAGGGGCTGGGGTGGCATTGCTGTTTACCTGATACAGTAAAATATCTTCAGCCAGTCTTGCAGAAAGTAAGCAATAGTGTGCCCAGGCTGGGTGCTGCAAGATGAATCAAAGTCTCTCTTCAGATTAAGATGTCAAATTGGTTGCATCTACCATTCCATTAGGAAGGTCTGTTACATACCTTCCAACATTTCATGGATGGCCAAGCAACATCAGAGTGTGGTCAAGATGTTGTTGTTGTTGTTATCTGCTATCAAGTCAAGTACTGTATGACTTATGGTGGTCTTAAAGAAAGACCTCCAAGTCATCCTGTCAAGTCTTGCAAACTCAGGGCCATGCCTTCCTTGACTGATTCTAGTGGTCAAGACGGCAAAAGTTGTTAATGATGAACAACACACCAGCTAGGAGACACTGCAGCAGTTTGTTTTTGACTGAGTTTACAGGGAAGGGTAAGATTCTGCCCCTCATCTCCTTTTATGTTTCAAGCATCACTGTTGATTTAATTGAATGTAAATTATTTTTGCACTTTGAACTTAGTTTGCAACAATTGGAATAAATTCAGAATAAAGGGAGAGAATGGGGAGAGGAGAGAGAAATTGAGATGTTTTAAAAGAAGCAGAAAAAGTGGCATGAGAGTGGATTAGCCAGGACTGTCCCTGCCAAATTAGGACAGTTGGAGAGTATGCTGTTATAACATTATGTCTCTACAGCACCAATCAATGAATGATTACCTTATCCTAGGGAGGATGAAGGGTGCTCCAGATTCCTTGATGTAAGCCTGTGCAGTCATATTTGAACAGTTGACATTGACTGGGATCTCATTGCTGATCACCAGAATTTCTTGGTTGCTCCTCCTAGCATTACCACCCTCTCACTTCTCTTCACTTGACAAGGGAGGGATGAAAAATGCCATATATACTCAACTATATGTCGACTTCATGTATAAGTTGAGGGCAACTTTTTGGGGCCAAAATTATGGATTTTGCTATGACCTGTGGATAAGTAAGGGAAAAATTTAGGAGCATGTAACAAAGGATCTAAAGGACGAAGCAAAGCAAAACAAAACAATGTGAAAGAACTTACAAAATTCCTACAGACATAACTCCCTTGTGTTTACTCTTAAGACTGGGTGGATGAGAAAGTAGATGAGGTTAATGCTTCCAGGACAGATTATACTCTTGCTTTTCACAAGGAGATGGTTCCTTCTTTTAAATAAGAGTTAAGATACAGTACTTTGACCCTTGGATAAATCAACTCAGGGTTTTTTTGGGTCAACTTTTGACCTAAATTTCTAGACTTATACATGAGTATATACAGTAATATGTGGGATTCTGCTCAGAAGCAAAAAGAGAGGGCAGTGGCAAATACAAAAGAAAGCTCTTACTAAAGTAATTTTGAAGCTGCAAACTGCTTTGTATCAGTTCAGATTGTTGGTCCTTTGAACTGAGAACATCCTACACTGATTTGCAGTAGCACATGCTCCATCACTAAAGGCCAAAACATACTGCAGAAATAATCCAGTTTGAGATCGCTTTAACTGTCCTGGCTCAGTACTAGGAAATTCTGGAAACTGAAGTTTTGTGAGACATTTGGCCTTCTCTGTCAAAGAGCCCTGTTGCCACAATAAACTAGAATTCACAAGATTCCCTAGCACTGAGCCAGGGCAGTTAAAGCAGTCTCAAACTAGATTATTTCTGCAGTGTGTTTTGGACCTATCACTTCCTTGATAGCCCTCCCACAAACCTGAAGATGGTACTGTAGGACAGTTTATCAGAAAGAACTGACAGAAAGGAAGACTAAATGTCAAATTCATTGAGCTGCAGTCAAAAAGAATACTTTTCTATTATTCTGAAGATGATTGTTATCTTGTATATTTTTAAAAGTATTTTATTTTCCAAAAAACCTTCAAAACAAGACAAAAACCATCAAGATGACAAATCACAACACAGTCAGCCAAGTAATAGAAACATTCATTCCAATATCAGCTGTATGAATAAGATAAAGTAACGTTAATAGCATAACCAACTTAAAATGATGAAGCCCAAAATGATTGCTGATATGATGGTGGACTCAGTTATTAAAGCAAAGAAAGGAGCCCAGACAGTGGCAAACATATATATTTTTTAAAATTTCCCCTTTAGCTACCGTATATAAGATGACCTCATGTATAAGTTGAGGGCAGTATGGATTTCGATGTGACCCGTGGATAAGTCAAGGGTAAAATCTAGGGACAGGTAACAAAGGAGCTAAACGGATGAAGCAAAGAAAAATAATGCCAAAGAACTTGCAAAATTCCAGCAGGCATGAGAGAGTAGAGCTGGGGGGGGGGTCAGTGCTTCCAGGACAGATTACACTTTTGCCTTTCACCAGGGGTTGGTTCCTTTTTAAAAAATAAGAGTTAAAATATAGTACTTACATTGGCTTCTGGATAAGTCTACTCAGGTTTTTTGGTTCAAATTTTTAAATTAAAGTTGTGGACTTATACATGAGTATATATAGTATTCTGATTCTACAGGTTAGTTTTTCTGAAAGAGCAATTTCCCAGACGTGGTCCAGCCAACATCAATATTTTGTAGATGTGCATGATATAATCCAGTCTTGAACAAACAGAACATTCTCCCAATTTTTTATTTTTTTGTTTTCATGAAGGAAGAGTTGTGATTCATTTAATGATCATGCTTAGTACCACTAGGAGTGTGTCTAGTACACAATTATAACATTTATGCATCACTTTAACTGTCATTGCTCCATTCTATAGAATCTTGGGATTTGTGGGTTGATGAGGCACATGGATTTCTCTGCTAGAGAGGTCTACTGCTTTTAATTTAGGGGACTATGGCAAAGAAATCAAAGAACTTCATGAAACTTAAAAGCCAGGATTTAATAGAATAAAGCCATGGCAGTTAAAGTGATGTAAAACTGATATATTTCTGGAGTGTAAATACTCAGGATAGTGGCACTATTTTTCTTTATCCTGTTTGTGAGTGCCTTCATGTTATTTCCAATTTAGGGTCCCCTTATGAGGTTTTCTTGGCAACATTTGCTCAAAGGGATTACCATTGGCTTCCTCTGAAACTGAGAAAATGTGACTTGCCCAAGGTCATTCAGTGGATTTTCATGGCTGAGCAGGGACTCTCAGCCTGGACTCCCAGAATCCTCCCAATCCAACACTCAGATCACCACATCATGTCCTTTTTCTTACTGTACCCAAGGAAAGTTTGATTTTTCCATGGAATTCACACTGCAAGACCTTACTTCCAACATTCAATGTAGTATATCCAAAATTATTGTATTCAGGTGATGGAAGGATAGAGGGGGGAATCTTTTTCATTCCCTGAGAGGGCTCTGGTCAAGGTGACTATGAGCAGCTGAAGCAGCTGCCTCAGATGATAAGATACTGGGGTATGAGGTTTGGCAGAAAGATGTTGGAGGACATGCCTTTCCATGCATTCCCTCAGCTATTGCATTCAGGTGTATTGGAAGATGCTATCCCATCACTGGTGTAGAGATATGATTCAGCTGCTAGTCTTTTATCAGCTTCTGTATGTGGAATGAGAGTGGGATGCCATCTTCTCCTTTGTTTTGGACAACAAAATATCTTGGAAGGTCTTGATCCTTGAGGATTTCCCATTGGCTTAACTCTTCCACTCCTGTCACTAATGTCCATTTACTTGCTCTATGGGCCCAAGCCATACAACTGCACAGTTGAGAACAGTCACCTTTTTTTGGACTACAACTCCTAGAATCCCACAGCCAGTTTTGGCTAACAGAACACTAGGACGTGTAGTCCCCCAAAATAAGTTTTCGCGTAAGGTGATCTGAGGTTGCTGCTACACCTCTTCAGTTTTGCTTCTATGCAATGGAATGACAGGTGAATTTATGAATGCTAGGAAAATATGTTTAAGTTTTCTGTTGAGCACATTGGTACAATATGCATTTTCCCTCCTAACCATCAAAACCATCAAAGCAGCATTGCAGGAATAGCTTTTCTTCAAAGCAGCTTCTGTCACTTTCTCATCCCAGGCTCAGATGTAGAGTCTCTGCAGGCTATAAAGACACAATCCTGATTGATTCTTTAATTGTGTTTTTGCTCTTTTAAAATTTGAAATGGAGCAATTTAGAAAATCCCCTTCATCTTCCTGCTTGTTAAGATGGATGTCTGGGAGGACTCCACTGGCATCTGCAGCTCCATATTGGGCTTTGCTGCCAAAAATATCTTGCTGTGAGAGTACCATAGCTAAAGGAAGAACTTATTTTGACTCTCTGATTTTAAAAAATCTTTGTGGCTGACAGTGATCCTTCTTGACAGGAAATCAAGGCTGCTGATTGACTTTTGACATTCCAGTTGCAATTTGTATAGAATTGTCCATTTTGTAACAGAGACGACAGCTTGATGGGAAGGTCCTTGCTTGAAGAAGATCCCAGGTTCAACCCTGAGCGCATAGCAACTGGTAGGGAAAGCAAAGCCAGCCTTAGACAAGAGGTCAGAATTGTGCAGACGTCCAGATGTTATCGGACTGCAAGTCCCAACAGCCCTAGCTAGCAAGCCCATGGTGAGAATTGATGCGGCAGCTAACAAGGCCAATGTGATTTTAGGCTGCATCAATAGAAGTAAAGTGTCTAGATCAAGGGAAGTAATAGTGCCACTATATTCTGCTCTGGTCAGGCCCCACCTGGAATATTGTGTCCAGTTCTGGGTGCCACAATTCAAAAAATTGAGAAACTGGAGCGTGTCAAAGGAGGGCATAAAATGTTTAAGGTCTGGAACCAGTCCCTATGAGAGGACGCCTTAGGGAGCTGGTATGTTGTAGCCTGGAGAAAAGAAGGTTAAGAGGGATATGAGATAGCTTGTTTTAAATATTTTGAATGGATGTACATATGGGAGGGGAGCAAGCTTGTTTTCTCTGCTTCCAGAGACTAGGAACCGGGAGCAATGTATGCAAGCTGCAGGAAAAGAGATTCCACCTCAACAGTAAGGGCTGTTCGACAGTGGAACACACTTCCTCGGAGTGTAGTGCAGTCTCCCCCTCCTTGGAGGTCTTCAAACGGAGGCTGGATGGCCATCTGTCAGGGATGCTTTGATCTGGATTTCCTGCATGGCAGGGGGTTGGACTGGATGGCCCTTGCGGTCTCTTCCAGCTCTATGATTCTATGATTCTATGAGAAATCCTGGAAGTCCAGTGGCATCTGGAGGGCAGCACTTTGCTTACCCTCTAATTTAGGTGGAGTGAAGCAGTGATGTAATGATAAGTTTTAAAGTTCACATTCACATTGTCGCACTTCCTGTAGAGACACCCCAAGAAGAGCCCCAAAATGCAGGCAACTGTCTTTATTTGTCTTGCTAAACAGGTTCTACAAGTTTTCATCAGGTCTTTCATAAAGCCGGTGGATCTTGTCCAGACCCAAGCCATCCTAGAATACTTTGGATCACAATAATACCGTGTTGATGAGAAAATCCATTTCTTCTCCTGTTTCTATGAGGAGTTTAAATAAACTCAGAGGGAACAGGACAGTCCACAGGGGTAGCTGGTGATGTCATATTCCTCGCTCATCAACAAGTCCTGGGACATCAGTACTATGAGCCCTGGGTCTGCAGTGCCACTGCTCTACTCCCCGCTATACAGGATTGGTTTCTGAAAATAAGCAATGTCACTTCATCTAGACTGTGATTACATTGACGCATTAAGCAGCAGTGAATGGTAAAGTGCAGTCCAGATTAGAAGTCTTGTATATAAAGAGGCCACTGCATGCTAGAGAGCTAACCTGTTAATATTGTTGAAGATCCAGGTTCAAGTTCCTACTGAACTGTTAAACCTGGCAGGTTAAATTAACTGTTTCACACACTCAGCCTGACCTACCTTACAAGGTTGTTCTGAGGCTAAAGTAGGGAGGGAAAGAGCGATGTGTGACACCTTCAGTTCCTTGGAAAAAAGACAAGATAGACATGTAATGAATACATGAATAATAATTAACATGGAAGACCTCCTGCCAGAAAAAAGTGTTCATTAGAGTCTTCACCCTAAAATGAAGCCTTCTCTTTGAAGGGGAATACCTGTAGGGCCATCAGTTGTTTTCTGGTTTTCAGTTTATTGGCTTCATTCTCTTTCATAAGCTTTCCAAAGGCTTGCTAAGATCTTACTTTTTGAAAAGAGAACACTAGGTCAGATGGTCTGTGTGTACTTTACAATATGCTAGCATTTTGAATTAATAGCGTACATGACAAAGCATATAAGGCTGTTATTACTGATGTTGGGAACACAAGTATTTATTTTAAAAAAGAAGGCAAACCAGTTCCAGTTGCATTAAAGCCATTGCATATGCATTGGATGACTAATGTAAGCTTGGTTAGCCTTAATTGCATAACACTGAAAAGAAATGCCTAACCTGTTTTCCTTTAAGTCTCCATTACTTTTTCCTTTGGTGTCATGTCATCATTATACTGTACAGTCCCTGCTTCAGGTTTACAGTATAATTTTGTGAATATGTAAATTATTATTGAAACCTTTCTGGTTGGTGGATAAAATATACATCGCCCGTCCTTTCTCGCAGACTTGAATATTTACAGAGGGGCAACCTCCATTATTCGCAATGGTGCTTGAGAATTCTATGGGGCTTGGATATCTGCGAGTCTCCATTTTAGTGGGGAGATCTAGAACATATCCCCCACAAAAACGTAGGGCTGACTGTATAAATGTTTTCAATAAATATTTATAGTTGTAAAGGGTTTTTTTCTTTGAAGATCAGGCAGTTGCACAAAACAGGTGGTTTAAAACATTCTTTGATTTTCTTCTGTTTTCTCTAGAGCCTCCTGAGCAAGACAGCTTTCCCTTCACCTGTGGGAAAATTCTCCCCCAAAGGGATAAGAAATTTGCGGTTCAACTCATGCACAGATGCCGAGGAATCTCCCTCAACGTCTTTGGTTAACATTAATCCTTTTACACCTGATTCATATAGACAGATGATTTTCCATCCCTGTGGAAAGAGGAAAGCTAGAGGAGAGCTGTGAGTGTTGTCTTGTTTATAATATTTTATCTCACTTAGAATACAAAATGGAATAGTAGAGTAGCAATTCTGTAGTTAAACTAGATACAATGAAGATATGACCCTGTTTTCCATCACACAGTGGGATTTTATCAGAGATGCATGTTTCATCAATCAGACTTGCAAATTAAGTTTGTGCTTACTATGCAATAGTTAACCCAGAGAAAAATATATAAAGTGCAAGATACAGAGGGGAGGAAAATGGTATCATGTATCAAACAGATGTCTTTCACAACTTGGTCAAAAAGCATGTTAAGTCTAGTAATCTGGTGATTTCCAAAACTATTTTCCAAGCAGTTTATGGAAAGCTTAATGGGGTTTGTCAATGAGGCATTTAGTAATAGGGGCCATTCTCCTCCTGGCTGTTTGCCTGCTGCTTCTGATCCTGCACAGCTAGGGGAGAGCACTAACTGGTAAAGATGCAGTCCCATAGAGTTATGGAGAGGCTGAACAGGGCTATCCAGTAGGGCTCACATACAGATTGTGCTTTATATTTAATAGTATATTTCCTCCAAGGAACTCAGGGTGGCTCTTCTGCATTTTAATCTTACAGCAACCCTCTTAGATTAAGAAATGATGTCTGGCTCAAGTTTCATGACTGAGTGAGAATCTGAATTGAGTGTGAATGTAGATGTTCTCTGTCCTAGTAAAACATTCTAATCACTTCACTATGGTGGAACTCTCTCTGTTTGATATGCTTTCAGTGTAGGTTTCCTGTATCAAGCAGAGATTGGACTATAAGGCCCTCCAATTTTTCACAAAGGCCTTTATGAACAATTCCTTATGGAAAGTCTCTGCTAAGGTCAGAATCTCTGCAAACCATCCTCTTAACCAAAGATAGCTCCTTTGCCTTGACTACAGGAATGCCTAGTAAGTGCTGAATTGATCAGTAACAGCAGATTTGGCCTTGCTCTTTGGGAATATTAGGAGTTGTAGTTTGACACATCTGAAGGATACCAGGATGGGGGAAGGAGCTTAAGGTGGGATTCAGGAAGAGCCCTGCATAGTTTCTATTCCCCAGTATTTAAAAAAGGCAGGAAAAAGAAGATTCCCCTAGTAATAGCTGGAGAAGTGAAAGTATACTGGTGACAGGAATCAAGCTAGAGCACTGACTGTGAGAGTCAGTATTATCCAGTAGTCAGAGTACTGAACTTGGACTTGGCAAATCAAGGTTCTAGTCCTACCAAGACTTCTAGTGAAGTGATAGAGAATCATGAAGGATAATTTGAACTCAATGAAAGAAAAATGGGATATAAATCTGCTAAATAAAACTATAATGGAACATTCAGTCTTCTGACATACCATGAAAAAAAAATCAAATTGAGCCTCTTTTGATCCAATCAGCAACTCTCATTATCAGCACTGCACCAGAACTTGAGCTGGATTGCCAAAGGACAACTGAGAACTCCCCTGAATGGTAGAAATGTGTCAGGACATTGCTGGGAGCTGTGGTGTTTCTTACTGTAAATATTTTTTGGTAGTGGTGGGAGAACGTTTTGATGCCCCAATGACATTTCTGTTACTACTATCCTGGACTGTTTTCTGACAGTTCCTTGCACTCACAGCAACATTTTATTCTCAATTGTGTTTCTTTTTCATATCCAGACATATCAGTCCAAAAAGTCCTCTTGTCTCTTCCTCCCCCACCCCACCTTTTTTGTTTAAATTAAGAGTTACGTGCATTAGTGAAATAGCCCTATAATACTATAATCTCTGATATAATAAATAAATAAAACATCGAGGGAAAAATTGGTCCTTGAGGAAACCACCTCAACCACCCTCTCTGGCCTGTACAGACTGCCAAAATAAAGCTGCTTCGGGCTCTTTGGAGGTATTGTGTAACTGCTGCTGCCCCTCGAGTCCGGGTCGTGCCCGCCACCTCCCATTCCTAAGCACTGGTAGTACAGCTTGTGGCGGCAGCTTTCTGGATGCTTAGGGACCCATGCATCCTTTAAACAGCATACCTCCAAAGAGACCCGAAGCAGCTTTATTTTGGCAGTCTGTAACAGGCCTCTGTTTTGTTTTGTTTTATTTTTTTTATTTTAAAAAACAACTTTGGAAGAGCCCTAGGGAATATTCAGGAGATCACTACAAACAGCCCTCAACAAGAATGGAATGAGTGGTTGCAGAGGCAACAACAGCCAGCAAAATCCAAGGATATATATTTAAACCAAGGTTTAGAAGAACCTTGGGAAACTGTTTTGTTGTTGTTCCAAATGCAGGAGAAATTTCTTTATCTGCATACATAAAGAAGAAAAGGTGCTTGCTGTTTGAAGTGATCTTTGCAGGTCTGTTTCCAATTGTGTGAACCTTTTCTTCCAGGTCATCTTCGAGTTTAGGCTTTCACAGCCTGAGAATGAGATTTCCTTTGTTTATTGGAAATTGGAATAGATCCCAAACTAGAATATGAATCTCCCAAGTTAAAGGCTGTCTGTCACCTTTGTGGTCCTAGAGTGAATTTTATTGTGGTTTCTGTTCATTTTACATGCAGACATGCCTGTATAAATATTTTATAAAGCTTGAGTAGTTCCTGAAGCTAATGCTTAAATATTTAAATGGTGAAACTGAAGGCTTGTGGACTATCTGTGAGTGCTAGGAGACCACTTCATGAGATTAATATTATTGTTTTAGGGATGATCCCAGGCAAAAAGGGGGCCCGATGGAGTTGGGCTTGCCAGCCAAGGTGAGTAACGTGTTTGCACAAGTACATAAATGCCATTAGTTCTATGTGTGAATGAGAAAACAACTTGCTAACATACAGCAGCAGATGAAGAAAATATTTGTAGTTGTGTGCCTTTAAGTCATTTCCGAGTTATGGTGACCCTAAGGCAACCCAAACATGTGGTTTTCTGGGGCTGAATGTATGTGACTTGCCCAAGGTCACCCAAAAGAAAGTGTTATTGGAACATAGTCATAAGAGCTTATTTCCTTCTTTAATTTTTAAATGTCGGGGAAAAAAAATCATTAAATGTATTTTAAGAACAGTCAAAGGCTTTCATGGCCGGCATCGATAGTTTTTTGTGGCCACATAGCCCGAAAAACCCACAAAAAACTATTTTAAGAAAACATTGTCAGATGAGGGCCATTGAAATGAAACGAGTACAATGAGAGAACTCATTGCAGTATTACATAATTGCTTGTAAGGCTTCAAGCTGCAGAACCAAAACACATCTGCAGTCCTATTTAAATACAGAGCTTGGAAACAATTCTTTGTTCTGCATTCTGGAATGCAGTTCCCAAAATCCCACGGCCACTGTGACAATTATGCTGGGTAAGTTCTGGGAGATATAGATAGTTGATATACTCTACTTTAAATTGAAGAGGGACACCAATTTTCAGCCTATGAGAATTATTCTCTTTTTTGCATATTTCATACTGTCTTGAAATCTAAACATATATTGGTAAGTACTCCTTCTCTACTTCAAGTAATATTTGAATGTCGGCAGTTTCTGACTATCTTGATGCTGTTGAACTGCAATTCACATCACCTCAAGATCAGAACAGCAAATGGTGTGGAATAATGGGAGTGAAGGCCAAACAATACCTGGAGGACTAGTCTTGTAGAAAACTTCTTCCCAGGTCTAAGTGTGATATAGCTTCACATGACAAGTTAATAATGGATGAGGGAAGGTTAAGGCATTTAGGCCGAGCTGATGACTGCTACTGTAGGTTACTGCTTGATGGCTTGCTTTCTCTTGTTTTTATTCTGATAGTCTGAAGTATTACTTTTAGCAATCAATCTCTTTCCACATGCAGTTCTTATTGACTGGGTTCACACACAGTGGTAAACGGGATTCTGGCTTGTTGCTGTACCTAAACCCATCTCCAGTTACTTAGCCAGACATCAACCACAATTAAAAGCCATTTCCTCCAAAAATATTGGAAACAAATGCAAATTGAAATGAAACAAATAATAGACATAAAATTGAAGTTAGATCCCACAATTTACTTATTGTGTATGATTAATGAAGAGATAGAAAAAAATATGGAAAAATATCTTTTATATGATAGTAGCAGGCAGGACAATATTTGCAGAAAAAAATGGAAGCATAAAGAAAAACCAACTATAAAAGAATCATTACTCAAACTATATGAATTTATGGAAATAGACAAACTGATCTCCCTATTAAGAGATGAAACACAAAAGAAAAATGAGAATGAATGGCTAACATTACATAAATACTTCAGACTGAAATGGGAGTCTATCAGAATAAATTATATGAAATAGAAAGAAATGATTTGACAGAAAATAGATAGAAATAAAAATACAAAAGAAAAAAGTCTATGAAAAGTAACAATAATAACAGAGAGGCATATGTTTGTAATATTGTTTAATTTTTTTTGTATGAGTGAATAGAATTATTTTAATAATGATAATTTTTTTAAAAAAGGAGTTCCCATTTCCCCCCAGAAATAGGGGGATTTGTTTGATCATCTGCAGGACAATTCATAACTAAAGCAACAAACTGGCTGAGCATGATTAGGGTTTCCAGTTCAAAAATGTGTCAGGTGCTGAGATTTCCAGGTCTAAATATTCCATAGAAACATACATTTGGAAGGGACCACAGATGTCATCTACTCTAGGTCCCTTCCAGATTAGAGTACACAACTAAAGCGCTCCAGAGAGATGGCCATCCAATCTCTGTTAAAAGAGACCACCAAAGAAAGAGAATCCACCACTCTCCAAGGCATTCTTTTCCACTGTTGAACAGCTCTTACTGTCAAGAAGGTCTTCCTAATGTTTCAGTGGAACCTCTTTCCTTGTACAGTGCGCCCACTGAAAGCCGCAGGGGGAGAAGGGACGAATGGGGCGTACACCCATGGCATGTGCACGCTGCCGTGCCACCATGTGCATGAGCCCCATTCAGTTTGAATTCTGAACCAATGTAGGCAGGGGAATACAAGCTTGCTGTATATTCTATTATCAATGGTTCTTAACCTTTAGTCCTCCTAATGTTTTGGACTTCAACTCCCAGAAGTCCCAGCCAGTGTGGACAGTGCTCAGGAATTATGTCAGTTGAAGTCCAAAACATCTGGTATACCAAAGTCTGAAAACTATTCTTCTACATGACATGTCTTCAGATATTCAGATTCTTACGATTGTGAGCAATACTGTAACAACTCTTCCCTTTTTGTGAAGTTGAAGGCTTTCATGGCTGGCATCCATGGTTTTTTGTGGGTTTTTCGGGCTATGTGGCCATGTTCTAGAAATTTTCCTTCCTGACATTTCACCAGCAGGAGATATAAATAAAATTTATTATTATTATTTAAATATTCTTACCATATCACTCCCCAGCCTTCTGTTCTCCAAGTAAAACATGCCCATTTCTCTGAACCATTCTTCATAGGGTTTGGTTTCTTGACCATATACAGATATATTTACATTGTCACTTCCATTCAGAATCATAATAATAATTTCAGAATAAGACAGAAATGTGGTCAGATTTAGGGGTGAAGATATGAGAAAGTGACACAGATTAGGAATGACTGCTTTGCCCATCTCTGCAATAGGTAAGCTCTGAACCACATCAGAATTCCAGTGTCTGTATCTGTTCCTTGCCATGTCAACCTGAGTCTGTGAAAAGCTATTGTGGCGTGTTCAGGAGAAGGAGTCCTGTAAGACAGCAAGAAAGCTAGCGTAGCTAAACCTTTCTAATGATTGTAGCTTTGTATATGGAGGGGTTTTATGTCTGTGTGAGGTCAAACACCACCACCCCACTGGCATCCAGCAGTGGTACAGTACTAGTGGGATTAGATAATCCCTCCTGCTTTTTCTGCACATGTTGATTGACTCTAAATGCTTTTGTCTTATCATTATTACCATTGACTGTTTTGGCTACCAGGGGAGAAATTAAGCAATCACAAAGCTTCTAATTGAAAATCTAATGAAGACAAAGCTTTTTACATGGGGTTTTGGGAGGGGAGGAGAGGGAAGCAGAGAACCTTACTGAGTGTTAGATAAATATCTCCTGCAGTGCTGCCTGTCCCTATGTTCTGGTGTACAAATCTCTCATCTGGCTCCCTTCCCCTTGAGTCAGTGCTAAGCACAATTACTACTGTTTACAAGATGGATTTTCATTTTCCAGTAGGAATTGTTAAAGTGATAAAGCAGCATTGCCCTCTTCTGGTGAGAGTCCAAACTGATTCTAAAGTGTAGTACCTTTCGCTGAGAAAAGATGGGAACAACGAGAAACGAAGCAGTCATCTTCTACCTGGTGTTGGACTGAGAATCCTACCACCCCACCCTGCATTGATTTTGGCATGCAGACTGGGGATGGTGGGAGTTGTAGTTGTGGTACATCTGGAGGGCACGGGGTTCGAGAAGACTGAACAAGTGCATAGATAATGGCATGGGTGAACATACATAATTTTTAACCGTGACTTGTGTATTGTTATCTTGGTTAATATCGCTACTTTCTTCTTTTAAAGACTAATATTTTACTGACATAAAATAATTTTTCCAGAAAAGAAAAATGAGGTAATGCATTGTGTGTGTGTGTATGTATGTTTTAAAAATATAAGACATAACATGGAGGAACCTAAATTGAGATATTGCATCATGGTGGCCTTTCCTTGGAGGACAATTTGTCTTCTTTGGGCTTTTTTTCCTTATCCACCTGTAGAGATTTCTTTTGCGTGAAAGCAACATGGTTTCTCGTTACAAGAAGGAATTCCTGGAGCTGGAGAAAATTGGTGTAGGGGAATTTGGTTCGGTATACAAATGCATCAAAAGGCTGGATGGGTGTGTTTATGCCATCAAACGCTCAAAGAGACCACTTGCTGGATCCTCAGATGAGTAAGTGAAACCACCCCCATGTGCTTGTGTCCTGCATGTATACATACGCAGCTGGGATGGGTTATGACAATATGTCTTTCTAGTGTTCATTTAGAGGCAATGCTTGCATTTCAGTTCTTTGTACTACATTGCACATTCACTAAAAAGGCTTTTTTTCTGCTATGTAGATTAGTAATACTTAGATATTGAAAACAAAAAGAGCAAAGGTAGAGAAAGTGGGTAGGGAGGTTTTTCTCCAAGTTCCCCAATACTAAAACTAGAGATATCTAGTGAAGATGCATTCAAGGACTGCTTCTTCACACATCACATTGGGCCCTTTCACACTATGCAGTTGTAGCATTGTGATTCTACTTTAACATCTGTGGTTCTATCCTACAGAATCCAGGGCTTTGTAATTTAGAGAGAGCTATTGAGAATTCTTAGACAGAGAGATTCAATGCCTCACCAAACTACAAACCCCAGTTTTCCGTAAGATGAAACCCAGTTAGTTAAAGTGGAATCATAGCTCTATAACTGTGTAATGTGAACATATCCATAGGCACGGTACAAACCACCTCAAAGAGGTGGCCCTTTTCGCACTGGATTGGGGCCAGGGCAACCTCACCAGCAGCCCTGCGGCCCCAATCCAGCGTTTTGCCAGGCCAAAGAGAAGCGGCAAACTACTGCTTCTCTTTGGCTGGAAAAGGGATGCCCTTGTGCCTTAGGTGCCAATGGCACCCCGGCGCTAAAGAGGTGAAAGGGGCGGCCCCTTTCTCCTCTGCATTGTTGGCGCGGCTATTTGGCTGCCACACCAACTATGTGGGGGCCCAAAGGTGTTCCGTTTCAGAGCTCCTTTCCACACCTCTGCCAGGTTGCCGTAAACGGCCTGGGGCGGTGCAGACACATCACATGTGTGCCACGTCATTTTGGTGCGTGCTCCCTAACCCTAGTATTGCCGGGAGCACGCCGCTTTATGGCGTTGTGTACCAGCCCATAGTTAAAGCAATGGAATCTACTATCACAAGATATAATCATTGCCACAGTTTTAGAAAGAGGTGAAGGAAGGAGCTGATATTGGTGCCTATAAATCATGATACAATAAAACCGAAATCCACAAAACAGTGATACTTTTACTGGGCCAACCAAAATGCACAAAATAAATGTTGCAAGCTTTTGAAGTTTCACTGAATCACTGAATGAGATTCTATCCAAAATTAGAAGTAGCAGGAGAAAAAAACTGGCCCTTTCCAGATGCTACTTCACTGTTAATGAAGTAATCCTCCTTAAAAACAGCTTCATCAGGGGTCCTTTCATTCTACACAGTTATAGCACTATAATTCCACTTTAACTGCATTCAAGCTCTCCAGCTGAGAATTCTAAATATCTTTCCCTAAGTGCAAATTCCAGGTTTCCATAGGGTAGAACCACATTTAAAATGGAATCGTAGTTTATTCCTTGACGGGACCTTGGGACTGTTAAGGAAGTTTACAGCAGTCTGTCTGGCCCCATTAATCTTCTTTCCATGTTTTATTTTATTTTTTGTCTCTTTCTCTACAGGCAAATGGCTTTGCGGGAAGTCTATGCCCATGCAGTGCTTGGCCATCATCCCCATGTGGTGCGCTACTATTCAGCGTGGGCAGAAGATGATCACATGATCATTCAGAATGAGCACTGCAATGGTAAGGAGATGTTCCACCCTTCTAATCTTTGCTCAGCTCCAAAGTACCTGAAATTCAAACGCCATAGAAATGTTGTGCATTCTTTCATTTAGTTAATCATGTATAACAAATGTCCATAGAGAGGGAATCTGCAGTAGAGGAATACAACTGATACCAGAACAAAGCTTGGGAAAATATCTGGCCATGCTGGCTGGACAGTTCTGGAAATTGTAGTCCTAAACATAACTTCTCCAACCTCTGCACCTGATTTCTTATGTGAGTCCGTATAAATGGAAAGTAAAGGGAACTAAATGAAGCTGTGAAACTGAGTACTTGGCCTATCAAAGGGCCCATTCACACTACATAATTATAGTACTATTATTCTACTTCAGCTGTCATGGTTCTATCCTATGGAATCCTGGGATTTGTAGTGTATTTGCAGGAGGAGTATTTAGAATTGTCAGCCAGAGCACTCTAGGCCTCACCAGACTACCATTCGTAGGATTGTGTAGGATGGAACCATGGAAGTTAAAGTGGAATAATAGTACTATAATTCTGTAGTGTAAATGGGCCCGAAGACTGGGGGTAGGAGGGCAGAAGGTTGATTGGGATCTACTGGCAAATTTTTGGGTAGTTTTCAGTAAATCAGCAGGGGTTTTCAGCTTGTTTTGAAAACCATTCTTTTTAATTCTAAATTAAGTTTCTGAAAGCATGAAAGCTAGGGACAGACGTGCGTGAGAGAAAGAGTTGTCATGAAAGCTCCCATTTCCCAGGCTGAGCATATGCTCAGAGGTGTCTCATTTTATAATTCTTGAGCTGCTATTTTTACCTGGTTCTCATTAAAGGACTTGGAGTTCGGTTGAAAAATAAAGTAGATCCAGCAAGCCTAAAGTCTACCCTTGCTAAAAGGCTGTACTTAAGGGCCAGTAAATATAAGTATCATCATTCTAAGAGGTTTGTGGGTTTTGTCAACTCCATACATGCTCATGAGCAGGGATTGGCACCCAATTGGGTCTTCCTTTTGTATACATTTGACTTCAGATATTAAGATATCCTGAGACCCTAAATTAAAAACGTTTGGGGTCCTTTTATTCAGACCCATATTGTTTTTGTTTTCTAGAGTCACTCATTAGCTTGTGTGGGGTCTTTTCCTATGAAAGCTTAGAAGGTCACTTTCTTGAACTGCAACTCCCCCACCCCCAAATCCAAGCTGCAAAGTTCTGTGGGTTGTAGTCTAAGAAAGTAACTTTTACCAAGCCCCTGTTCCCATGAGAGTAGAACAGCATGACTGCCAATACCTCAAAATTCCATTTGATGCTGCCCAAAAAACAGATGCCTGCCTAAAATCTAATAGGGTGTGCAAATGTGATTATACTCGATGCTGTTATGAGAGCATTGTGAATGGAATGGGTGCTAACTGATGCTGGAATGTGGAGTAGTCAAGGCTGCTTATACTATTCAGCAGAGTGAGGCAACTGCTTCAGGCAGCAGCTGCCAGAGCACAGCAAAGAACAATCCCATAGCCTTACTTTTCTGGAGAAGAGAAGAAGTGTGTGTGTGACTTAACTGTTCCAGCTTGCAACTGAGCTTCTGATCTTAGGTGTACTGGTGAAGATGACTCTCCTGTCCTTGGTGCTGAAATAAAATTCCATCTGGCATATGGAATGGGGTTGGCTGGAAGGGTATTTTTGTTCCAGGCAGCAAACTGTCTTGGGGCAGACCAGGTCTTGTTATGGAAAAAAGCCATGTGATACATCATGGTAGCATGATGTGCACCTCTCAATCATAAAATATGAAACAGATATAGATTTAGACTGATCTGTGCCCATAAATATATATATAATATACAGTATGTATATATATGTGTGTGTGTGTGTGTATCTCAGATACATGCACAAACGTGTATGTTTGTATGTATAATATTTTACCAATATTATATTTGTAATCTGTCTGTCTGTCTATCATCTATCTATCTATCTATCTATCTTAGATATAGAGGTTTGGCTGCTTGGCCATGGAAATCCACTGGGTGATCCTTGGGCAAGTCATACTCTCTCAGCTTCAGAGGAAGGCCATGGCAAATCTCTTCCGACTAATTCTTGCCAAGAAAACTCTGTGATAGGATTGCTTTAAGGTCATCATAAGTCAGAAATGACTTGAAGGCACACAATAAAAACATACATTATAAGTAGCAAAAATAAAACATAAAATATATGAAATATGACTAGAATTAAGAATAAAACAAATGGGCATTTGATTTAGTATACTGTAGTCTGAAAGCCAGGACTGGCTTTCCTATTAAGTAAGTTTTCTATACCAGTGCTTCTCAATTTCTGGTTCTCCAGATGTTATGAACTCTGGCTCCCAAAAGTCCCAGCTAGCATGGCCAATACTCAAGAAGCATCTTGAGCACCAAAGTTTGAGAAACAGTATACTATGTGATTAGTCTGATACATCATGTACATAATAGCCTCTTGAGACATGGAGCCTGAAATCTTAAAAAAAACAACCTACAATTAATTAACTTTCCCTGTTCGTCCCTCCTCCACTCAAGTGCCCTTGCGTTATGACAGCTGGCAGCATTAGGCTACCATTTAAGTGTTGACAAGCAAATTGGTATCTTAAATGTAAGATGGAATAAGCTACTTCAGAAGGAACGGACAGTGTAGGGCATTGCAGCCATGGCAGTATGATAACACTTATTTTCTGCAGGTGGGAGCCTTCAAGATGTTCTTCTGGAGAACTTGAAGACAGAGGATTATTTCAAAGAATCTGAGCTGAAGGAGATCTTGCTGCAAGTCTCCATGGGGCTGAAATATATTCACTCTTCTGGCCTGGTTCACATGGATATCAAGCCCAGTAAGCCTGTTTATTCCATAATGCACTGGGCATCAAATAGTTGTGGTTGGCACTTAGGAAAAGTGAGCTGAGTACACAGGAGCAAAGGAGATTTTCACCATCCTGGTACAGTCCTCTGAAAAGTTTCCACTGCATCCCCATTGAAGTTGCATTGCAACAGCATCAATACAGTGCTAAACTCAATTAGGGCTGCAGAACTATTGCTTCTTAATTATAAGGAAACACAAGCCTCCCTTCTAATTGAGCCATTTTACTGATGGCTTATTTCCACAACATGTAGAAAGCTGAAGCTAGTCTTTATGGAGTATGTTTAGCTTAGAGAAAAGAAAATGGAGGTGGGTACATGAGAGAACTCTTGAAATCCACAAAGACTGTCACATAAAATAGGATGAAGACTGGTTCTGTGTTGGCCAAGGGTGATAGAGGTTCTGGACTTCAGTCGCCAGAAGCTCAGTTTTGATTGACTGTTAGGAGAAATGCCTTGGCAATAAGAGCAGGTAGGAATAAAAGAATCTGCATTACACTTAATTGGACTATTGGTCCACATAGCTCAATACTGTCAATGCTTGACAGGCAGAAGTTTCTGAAGGTTTCTGACTCCTTTGGACTTTGCCTGCAAAGGCTGGAGATTGAATCTGGGACCTTCTGCATACAAAGTGTGTGTTCTTCCACTAAGCTACAGCTGCTCCCTAAAATTCAGCCATTTAGCTGCATTGATATGGAGGGCTCTTCCTTTTTAAAGGCCTTGAAGGACAATATGGCTAGCCATCTAGCTTTGGGTTTCCTCAGATAAATAGATTAGATTAGAGCATGGGAAGGTTACTTTTTTGGACTACATCTCTCAGAATTTCATAACAAGAGAATTCTTCAAGTTGTCATCTAAAAGAACACAATTTTTTAATATTCTGAGCTTGACTAGGTCTATAAATGGCTACTTCAACAATGTGATTTTGTGAAACCTAACAAAACAGAGCCTATAGTATTCTGATTACTAGAGAGTCCTTTCATACTTCCCTTGAGTTTGGGGTCATGAAGTTAAAGCTATAAAATCAGCCAAAGCTCTAGTAGAAACCAAATTCATTGCCTACATGATAGGATCTTTCACAGTCCCCCATTTTCCTTTAGAGGAAAAACTGTCAAGTGTTGCTCAGCAATGTGCAAATACATGCTTGTGGAATGCAAGCTTTATTGATTGTTGATAGTATAATTGATGTGAGAACATTGCAAACTTCATTATTCTTGTTTCTTATTGGTTTCAGGCAATATTTTTATATGTCACAAGCTGATTGCACTCACGGGGGAGGAGGAGAGTGACAGTGAAGATGATGGGTTTTCCTCTTCTAGTGTGGTATATAAAATTGGTGCGTAGCTTAAATATGGCTATGCTTCTGGAGAGTGTGGCATGGAGTGGTTTCCAACTCCAAGTTTTTTTTTTAATGTCTCTTGAGCTAGAGTCATTCCCCTTCTCTCTTACATATTTCTCTCTCTACTGTAGGACCTACTTACTCCAAAGTCTATACATGGGACCTGCTCAACAGATGGTCGTGATAATGGATTTGGTGGGAGGTTGCAGTATGGTGTGATGGTTGTGAACAGTGTAGAAAATACTGTAGGTTCAGTAAAAATCACTGCAGGATGCAAGTGCATAACTGGATGTGAGCTTTCTACTTGAAGGTCACGTTTCCATATCCTACAACATAATTTTTTTAGAGGAGTCCAGTGGATCGGACCAAAGCCTATAATATTCTGATTACTAGAAAGCCCTTTCATACTTCCCTTGAGTTTGGGGCCATGACAGTTAAAGCTATAAAATCAGCCAAAGTTCTAGTAGAAACAAATTCATTGCCTACATGATAGGATCTTTCACAGTCCCCCATTTTCCTTTAGAGGAAAAGCTGTCAAGTAGAGAGTTGGGCCGGGGTCTTGTGGAACTTGTTTTTATTGTTTTATATTGTATAAACTCTACTGTTACTCGCCTCGATCCTCAAAGTGGAAGAGGCGGGATATAAATAAATATTTTATCATTATTATTATTAGGCCTCTTTGGTCCAGTATAACTATACCACAGTAGCCAACTCAGTTTCTATGGAAAGCCCACCAGCAGAACATGAGCATGAAATCCTCCTGGTCATGTTTTCCAGCAGCTGTTACTTTGACACATACTGCCTGGTACTGACAGTAATATATGATTTAGTCATTAACTGCATATTCTACCAGGCACTGTGTTTATAGTTTTTTGTAGGTTTTTCTGGCTATGTGGCCATATTCTATCAGAGTTTCTTTTTCTTTTTTCCTATCAGAGTTTCTTTCTGACGTTTCGCCAGCATCTGTGGCTGGCATCTTCAGAGAATGTTTTGCCTGAAAAAATTGGGTGTATATATCTTTCCAGGCAAAGCATTCTCTGAAGATGCCAGCCACAGATGCTGGCAAAACGTCAGAAAGAAACTCTGATAGAACATGGCCACATAGCCCGAAAAACCCACAAAAAACTATGGATGCCTGCCATGAAAGCCTTCGACTTTACACTGTGTTTATGTTTATAGTTTGGTCTGTTAAACACTGTATACACACATGTGCGTGCATGCATGCGTGCACATGTATGTATCTTGCACATCCTGGAGATTGGTAACTTCATTGCAGCTAGTCTTTGCACTGGTGCACATCGTAGGTATTCAGTGCATAGCTATTATGCCCAATTTGTCTCTTCGGACATCCTTCTGGTAACAGGCCTACCCATCCTTAGCTAGGCACACTGGCAAAGACTTTCCATTCAAATAGGTCTTCAGTAACTGACTAACTGATATGTTCAAATCATATCAGTTAATAAATTTTAATATTTTAATTTTGTTTATTCTTTTATTTGTTACTGTTGAAGTTATGAAGATTTTTAGTTTAAGCTTTAATACTAATACTAATTTGCATTTACATTTGTAAACTAGCTCACCAGTTTCTCTCTCTTAGGAGACCTTGGACATGTGACATCCATAGCTACTCCACAAGTGGAGGAAGGAGATTGCCGCTTCTTGGCCAATGAAATCTTGCAAGAGGTAAGAACATAAGAGCCCTGATGGTTCAGTCTGTTGCATAGTGCACCATCATATTTCCCACAGTGGCCAACTGGATACTTCTTGGAAGTCCAAAGGGAAGATGCAAGGACTCAGTGTTGACTTACCAACAGTGGCATCACTTGTGATGGTGTCACCCAGTGTGGTAACATATGGTGTCACCTGGTAGAATTTTTTTTTACCTCCAAATCACAGATTTGCAATATGTTTTGTTTTCTTTTCTATGCCCTCTTCTGGCCCTTGTCTGCCCTAGGCATATCTGATGCCATCCCCCACCCCAACTGCAACTGGTTAAAAAAAAGAGACATAAATGGGCAGGCCCAATCTACACCAACCCATTTCCTCTGATTCAGGAGGGTGCGGTCTACCCCCACTCAAGGTAGATCTGGCTATTCTCTCACTATTGATCTCATGGCTGGGCACCTCATTCTACCTGAAGCATTTGGCCACATACAGCCATTTGATTTTGGAGTAACTTCATGAGTGGGGCTCAGCCAGGTGGCAAAGGAGAAGGAGAAAGAAAAAAATCTCTTTATCCTCAGAACTAGCACTGCCTCCTCAGCCAAGCCCTACTCACAAAATTGCTCCAAAGTCAAGTGGGTCTACATGGCCAAAGACTTCAGCCAGAATGAGGTGCCCAGCCACAAGATCAATGGTGAGAGTATAGAGCAGATCTGCTTGGGTGAGGGTAGACTGGGTCCTCCTGGGTCAGAGGAAGTGGGTTGGTGTAGAAAGTCATTTTGGTGTCACCCCCTCTGATGGTGTCACCCAGTGCAGTCCACTCAGATCCGCTGCTTACCAAATTCCTGTTGATTTAATGGATCTACTCTAGTGGGGACTACCAGTTGGATGCATACCACAGTATTCTAGACCTAGATTTTTAATGATAAAAACATTTATATTCATGCTCTATTGTATTATAGGATGAAGGCTTCTAAAGCCTACACCAGCTTGGAACTCTTGAGGTGGCTACACCTCATTCCTAGGTAGCATATTTAAACTGGACCTGATGTAACCTGGATGCGTTACTTCTTTGTAGTGTAAAACCTCTAGTTTTTCTTGTTACTTCCTCCACAGCAGTACTGCTATCTGCCCAAGGCGGACATCTTTGCTCTTGCATTAACCATTGCTCTAGCAGCAGGTTGTGACCAATTACCTGCCAATGGTACTATGTGGCACGACATCCGCAAAGGCAACCTTCCAGTAATCCCTCAGCAGCTGTCACATGGCTTTACAGAACTGCTCAAGGTGAGCTTTCTTTTGGGGAGTGTGAGAAGAGTATTGGTTATTTCACCAGTAATATGAAACCTACCCCTTTCTCACTCGCTTCTACTTGTTTTGTTTTGATCTCAGCTTATGATCCATCCTGATCCAATTATGAGACCATCAGCCACTACACTAACCAAACACCCTGTCCTCCGGCCTTCTATTGGGAAAGCTGCCCAACTTCAAAAGCAGCTAAATGTGGAGAGATTCAAAACTGCTATGCTGGAAAGGTAAAGTCCTTCAATAGGGTCAAGCCAAGATGTTGTGGGGCCTGATAAGAACCAGCAAATGAATATCCAGCAGCCAAACCAAAGTGTATGTAGCATCTAACAATTCTGAAGTTATTTTGGCGCACAGTAAGACAGAAAATCCTACAAGAGCCTCTACATGCCCCAATAGTAAAATAATTACTGTATATATTCCACTATGATGTGTATAAATCAAGGACAGGCTTTGAGACAAAATTAGAGATTTTGATATGACCCATAGATAAGTCAAAGGTATCCCTTCCTTCCCCTTCACAGTCTGGCTGTCCCTTTGGAGGACCTCCAGAGGACACCCGGGCTGAGGAAGGGAAGGAAGCAAACATTTGCCATCC
Source organism: Sceloporus undulatus (assembly GCF_019175285.1). Lineage (NCBI taxonomy): Eukaryota > Metazoa > Chordata > Lepidosauria > Squamata > Phrynosomatidae > Sceloporus > Sceloporus undulatus. Next base: position 24,529,034 of record NC_056526.1, on the reverse strand, counting down.
CAGCCATTCCTCAGCCTGGCTGTTCCCTTGGAGGACGTCCAGAGGACACCTGGGCTGAGGAAATGGAGGACGCAAATGTTTCCTCCCAAGCCCTTCCTTAGCCCGGCTGACCCTTAGGGAGACAGCCAGGCTGCGGAAGAGGTTTGAGGGGCAAGGCTATTACCGTATTGCCCCATATATGTTAAACCCATTTTTGGGGGGTCAATTTTTGGGTATAAATTTATCGATTTATAGTCAAGTATATATGGTAATGCCATCCTGTGCTTTCATGTTAATCTGCTTTTTGAAGCTGCCACATCAATCAGCCTCGGCTGGATAAGTTATTTTTTTTTCTTCCAAACTGTCCAGATTTTTCTTCCCAAATTGTCCAGATAAGTTATCTGTTAAGTAACTTTTTCAAGTTCTATTCTAATTAATAATGAGGGAAGCTCTGGCTTTACTCCTAAACAGCAAAGGAGGATTTTGCAAATAAGGGCACTGGACTCTTTCCTGGGGGGAAAATGAATTATAAATGCAATTAAGATTTTAAGATTAGCTATATCTCTCCCCCACCCCCCATGACTATCATCTTGCCCCCATTATAGAATTTGACATTCAGTGTTTCCATAGTTGTCTTCTGATACCATTGGCCAAAGAAGAAATGCTTCTCCTGTATAGCACACTACACAAGCTGATTGTCCCATTTTAATTTGACACCTTAATGTCCTGCTGTTTTAAAGTGAGGAGCATCTGTGAACTAGTCAAGTCTGGCCAGGCCAGACCAGAGAACAGGGACCTTTTCTTTCTTTCTTTCTTTCTTTCTTTCTTTCTTTCTCTCTCTCTCTCTTTTTCTTTTCTTTTCCTCTGGACTCAACAGACATGGCTGCAGTTGCTTTTGTCTTCAATTTATATCTTTTTCTTTCTCTTGCCAAGGGACCCCAAAAGATTCATAAGGTAGACACGCAGCAATTGCTCTCAGAGGATGAACAAAATAATTAATCCCTGGCCATGCTGGCTGTGGAATTCTGGAAGCTGTAGTCCAAATAAGTAATTTTTCCAATGCCTGTACCCTCCACTAAAAATACATAAGACTGTTGGGAAGAACAGGGAGAGGCTTCATCCTCCAGTTTAATGTGTCTGTCTCCTTCCCTTCAAAGGTGGGCCTGAAACTCATGTATGAGTGCTAGTATTAGCTGCTAGGATAATGCTGCTTTTTTATTTTTTAGCTTTAGGCTATTTTTGGAAAGGGTAGGAAGGGTGTGTCAGTTGCCTGTTTCTTTGGGAATCAAAATTAACTCCCTACTGCTACTGGTTCTTCAGCTGTACTGCTAGCTGCATGCCAAGGAGTTGAATAGACTTTAGTTCTGCATACGTACTTGTATTCTGGTGTCAAACGTCACCATACTGTAAAATGCAATCATACTTGTGCACATGTTCAAATCTCCTTCATCTTGATCCTATGAAACCTTCTCACTTCTGATTTGCTAAACCTGAATGCCTGTTGGGAAAACCATAACTCTGAGAAATATTCCTTCCAGTCATTTGCACTCTTTTGGGGTCATTTTGTTAATGGCTGTCTCTTCTCTTTCTTAGGGAGCTGAGGGCAGCCCGCCTAGCTCAGACCTTCAAAAAGGACCAGGCCATCAAAAAAGACCTGTCTTTGGGATGTGCCAGGCCTCAAGAAACTGGAGCCAATTCAAAGCTTAAGAACAACAAGAAACGCCTGGTGGGAGGGAAAAATGCTCGGTCATTCAGCTTTACTGCTGGTGGCTACTGAAGACAGTTATTCAGATTTCTCAGGTTACAGAAGCATGTCCTAGCGAAAAACCAGCATAGTTGGCTTTTATTTTTTCCATCATGACTGCAAGTATGATGATGCTGAATCTCAGCCTCTGATCCATCATATTTCAACATTATCATCTGTTTTCAAACCTAGTCTGTCTGTCCCTTTTGCCCTTTGGACCTGACAGTCATAGCTGGTTTTATGGTGAGGCTAGTAAAACCATGAGAACATGAGGTACAGGAATATCATGTCAGCTTCTTCAGACATTACATCTCTTAAAACTAATGGGTGTATTTTCTCCATAGGATTGTCAGAAGAACATATAACTTTATTTCCTTTCTTTCACTTTTATATTTGCCTATTTTAAGGTCTTTTTGTGTTAATCTGTTTCTAAAAAAGATTGGAAATAGCTGTGTATTTAAAGAGGATACATCTTAAGCAGTTGGCATCTTCCCACAGTTGGGGATGAGACTATTATATATGAAGCTATGCCATCATTCTAACCTTTCAGTCTCTTAAGGACCAGAGAAACTTACTAGTGGTGAACTACAGCTCTCATTGACTCTAGCCAGCATTGATTTTATGTTGAAGGATCATGGGGGCTGCAGTCCTGAAATATCTGGACTACAGTTACAGTGACTCAGTCCCCCAGACAAGAACAAAATATATTTAATATTGAGAGTTCTAAAAAACAAGACCTTTGAAATTAACAAGTAGTTCTTTTGACAACAGGTGTTGAGGAAAATGTCTCTCTTTCCTTGTGCAACAGTAGGTAAGGTACAGCCTGGCTGGGACATGGAGGACTTTATTCTTAAACAGTGATGAGTTGAGTGGCTGACATACCTAATGAATAAAGGCTTGTAAGCGTCTGGAGTGGGGTGGATTTTTAAGCACACTGGAATGGAGGTTGAAATGCTTTTTGAAATGCCTTCATTTTCTGGGGAGTACGTTATGTAAAGTGTTCATAATAAAATAAAGTAAACCTTATGCCCCTGTTATAGTGTTAGCTTCTGATATTGTTTCATGATCCAGACCAACAGTTCAATTGGCTTCTCTATTTCTTAGACCTGACTATTGGGGCAATATTTTTAGTGGGGGCTTCCAACGTTTCCGTCAACTGTATGAGTTCCCCAGACTTCTCTGAACATGGTTTTAGTCCTAGCTGTTGGTTACCATAAACTTTTTTTATTGTTGTTTTTCATGTTTTTCTTTAAAAAAAAAGAAAGGAAAGCATATGATACTTTGAATAAAACTTTAGTCTTATTTATTTAACCATGTACTGTATGTGTGGGGGAATTTCTTTAAGTTCATACAAGGATTATGTCTTTAGTCCCTATCTTGAATAATTTGAGGCTGATTTTATAAATATATGTACCTCCTTCTCAACTGGCTACTCTCAACTGGCTTCCAGCTTTCATAATCTCCAGCCAGTGTGGTCATGCTGTGTGGGGATGATGGCAATTGGAAACCAGCACATCTGGAGGGTAGACAGATCTGATCTAAATGGCAAGATTGCTCCATAATGGATGCTATGAGGTGAACATGCCTTCAGTCTTAGTCCTCCAGGAGTATTGCAAGTGGTAAAGTTATCATAGTAGGTACCAAAGGTGGGTGTGATTAAAAAGTACATCAAATATTTTAACAATCAAAAGTCCAGCAAAAGTATAGTTACATCTTAATTTGGGGTATTTATAAAACCAGTACAAATGGACTGGATATAAATAATGTTTAGAAATTGGATGTGATTGAAGGAGCTAGTGCTCCTTCAGGAATAAACCTGAGTTTAGAGAAGAGACTCGGACTACAGCTCCCCAAATCCTTCAACCACCATGGCCACTGTAGTAAAAAAAACAAAAACAAAACCCACACAGTCACTTTTTCCAGCTTCTGGTGCACTGCAGGTACAATTTTTTTTATGTCCCAGAATCACGTCTGGTCAAAGACATTTTATCTTTTTTCAGCAACCTCTTTGAGATTAAAAACTGAAGTTCTAGGGACATAATGAAATGAGGGAAACGTGTGAGATTCTACAAGGATGGCTGAAAAGCCAGTAGTCAAGATTCTGCTAATGGGTCTTTCAGATGTGTGTTTTTTTTCTTTAGCGTTACTACTTGAATAAGCTCACTTGTGATTTCCGGTTTTGTTGTTCATACTATTTTATTTTAATTGAAACCGCAACTCTGTGAGTTCTGTTGCTTACTTGTGTCAGCACTGCGAATAAAGATGGATTTGATAATTCAGATGTATTTGAAACAAGATTTATTCCCATTTATCCTGGGTCTATTCAGATGGGTTATTCACACAGCCGACGATGCAAATATTTTAGGAAAACCCAGGGAAAAAACCAAGATCCATTATCCTGGGTTAAGTGGCGGGGTTTGGCAGACCTTCCCACAAGCTTAACCAGATGCATTTGAAATTCATCTGAACACAGATTCAGTCCAGATTGTACCAGGATTATTTTCACTCTGAATAATCCCAAAGGGAGATTTAGGAAGCAAGTGCAAAGGCAGGGTTACTGCAGAGCATTGCTTATTGCCATGTATGGATGTGAGAGGTGGACAGTGAGGAAAGCGGATAAGAAAATCAATTCTTTTGAGAGGTGGTGCTGGAGAAGAGTGCTGCTGAAGATACCATGGACAGCAAGAAAGACAGATAAATGGGTCCTAGAACAAATCCTGAGCTCTCCCTGGAAGCCAAGAAGATGAAACTGAGGCTATCATACTTTGGCCACATCATGAGAAGGCAGGAATCATTGGACAAGACAACAACACAAAGAAAAGTTGAGGGCAGGTGAAAGAGAGGAAGACCACACACCAAATGGATGGACTCTGTTAAGGAGGTCATGGCTATGAATTTGCAGGACCTGGGCAGACCAGTGGAGGATAGGGAGTCTTGGAGATGTCTCATCCATGGGTTCATGATGACTTGAAAATAACTTGAAGGTGGTTAACAACAACAGTGAGATTCTGTATACTTGTTTTGATCTTTAGCCCCTAACCTCTCCCTCTCGCAGCAAAATAAAGGGTGAGAGATTGTGGGATTGAAGCCGCGATTTACAGTTCAAAATATTTGGTGGGCTCCAAACAGTCCACCCCTCCAACTGATATTCCTTACCCAGGTCCAAAACACAGTGCAGAAATAATCCAGCCTGAGACTGCTTTAATTGCCCTGGCGCAGTGCTAGGGAATCCTGGGAATTGTCGTTTATTGTGGCATCAGAGCTCTCTGACAGAGAAGGCTAAATGTCTCACCAAGGTACAGTTCCCAGGATTCCCTAGCATTAAGCCCAAGGCAGTTAAAGCAGTCTCAATCTGGATTATTTCTGCAGTGCGTTTTGGACAAAACTATCTCGAACTGGATTATGTCTGCAGTGTGCCTGGACACATAGGTTCAGAACACACTCCAGAAATAACCCAGTTTGAGACTGCTTTGGCTGCCCTGATTGAGTGCTATGAAATCCTGGGAATTGCAGTTTATGGTGTGTTGTTATATTGTTTTAATGTATTTTAAGCATTTTAATTTATTTAATGTACTTGATTTTAGCATGGAATTTGTTTTAATTATTGTAGCAATTTAATTCTACTTTAATATATTATTTTTGTATGTTTTTAACTGTATGGCGTTTTTTAATGTTGTAAACCGCCCTGAGACCCAGCCCTGGGAGAAGGGCGGGATATAAATAAATCTAATTTCCCCAATCTTGCCTGTTTTAAATTTTGTCTATTTTAAATTAATTTGTAATTTGTAATTATAGTGCTGGTGTCTTAGTTAAGGTAAGGGATAAGGGATATGCAATTTTTAATTGTGTATATGCCTATATTTGTTTATATATACATATACATATATATATTTGTAACCTGCCTTGATCCTTTTGGAAAGGCGGGATATAAATGAATTCTATAATAATAATAATAATAATAATAATAATTATTATTATTATTATTATTATTATTATTTATCATGGCGCCAGAGCTCTCTGACAGAGAAGGCTAATAAATGCCTCACAAAGCTACAGTTCCCATAATTCCCTAGCAATGAGCCCAGGGCAGTTTTAAGCCAGTGGTGCTCAGACTGTGCTCTTTAAGGGAATCTTGGACTTCAACTCCCAGAAACCCACACTATTGACCAACATGGCTGAGGCTTCTGGGAGCTGAAGTCCAAACTCTCTTAAAGGGTACAGTTTGGGGAAACTACTGCTTTAAGAGGCCTCAGACTGGATTATTTCTGCAATGTGTTTTGGACCATAGTGCAAAAATGACTGAAAAGTAACTCAAAAACCACTACGTACGTGTGTGTGTGTGTGTGTGTGTGTGTGTTTTCCCACCGGAAGTGTGAACTGAGGCGCCATTACTAGCATCACTCTCACTGCGGTGCCGCTCTAGTCACCGCGTCTCTATGGCGGCCCTCTATCTGGTTTTCCTATTGGGAAGAGAAGAGAGGGAAGCCCACGTTCTGGAGGACCGGAAGTGCCCGCAGGGAGAAGGACCAGGAGGCTGCTGCTGCTGCTTGCAGCCTGAGCGTCTCTATAAGTGAGGAAGCACTGCAGCGAAGAGGGAGCCTTTTGCAACCACTCTTCCACGCGAAAGCTCAGCTTTTCAGGGGCGGGAAGGAGGGAAGCGCAGGGTATTGTTTATAGCTGCACCTGCACTGCAGGAATGATCCGGTTTTGACACCGCTTTAGCTGCCATGGCTCAGTGCTGTGCTATGGAATTCTGGGATTTGTAGTTCTGTGAGATGTTTAGTTGTGACCTAAGCTTTGGGCTGTGTATCCACACCGCAGAAGTAAAGAGGCTCGACACCGCTTTAGCTGCTATAGCTCAATGCTGTGCTATGGAATTCTGGGATTTGTAGTTCTGTGAGATGTTTAGTTGTGACCTAAGTTTCTGCAGACTAGGGGTGTATCCACACAGCAGAAATAAGAGAGCCTTTAAGGGCTGAAGAGCGGGGTATAAATACCGTAAATGAATGAATGAATGAATGAATAAAGTGGTTTGACACCACCTTAGCTGCTGTGACTCAATGTTATGGAATTCTGGGATTTGTAGTATTGTGAGATGTTTAGTTGTAATGTAAGCTTTGGGGTGTATCCGCACTGCCGAAACAAAACAGTTTGACACCCCTTTGGCTGCCATGGCTCAATGCTGTGGTTTGGAATTCTGGGATTTGTAGTATTCTGAGATGTTTAGCTGCAACATACGCTTTGGGGGTGTATCAACACCTCAGAAATAAAGTGCTTTGACACCACTTTAGCTGCCATGGCTCAGTGCTGTGCTATGGAGTTCTGGGATTTGTAGTTCTGTGAGATGTTTAGTTGTAACCTAGGTTTTGGGCTGTGTATCCACACCTCAGAAATAAAGAGGTTTGACACCATTTTAGCTGCCATGACTCAATGCTGTGCTATGGAATTCTGGGATTTGTAATCTTGTGAGATGTTTTAGCCTTCCCTGTCAGAGAGCTCTGGTGCCACCACAAACTACAGTTCCCAGAATTCCCTAGCATTAAGTTATGCCAGTTAAAGTGGTGTCAAACCAGGTTATTTCTGCAGTGTAGATACAGCCTATTTTATTTCATTTCAGCGCTGCCTTTCTCCCAGAAAGGGACCCAAGGCGGCTCACAAATGAAGTACGTAGTATTAGTTGTTGTTGTGTGCCTTCAGGTTGCTTCTGACTTATGGCAAACCTGATATAGGGTTTTCTTGACAAGACTGGTCCAGAGGAGGTTTGCCATTCGCTTAAACCTTTTTCTGCTTCTAGCTAAGGCTCGGGAGAAGGATTCTAACCTCTTAGGAATCAGAGAACCTATACGCAAGTGTGGAAATCAACATACAATGGAATGAAGTATACTTACACCTGCTTTATCTGTTTCTGTCCCTGTGGTTTCTTTCTGCTTCCGCATTTCTGTCCTGTTAAATATAACAAAGAAATGAAACTGATGTGTAATTTAACAACTTGGTGACTGACTTTCTTAACATTTTCTTTCAGAGAAAGCCAGGAAAGCACCTAAGCAGGAGTCTTTAAAAATAGCCAAAATGTTGCGCAGGCCGCTACTGCAGGTAAAAACTCATTTTCTTTTGTAGCTGTTCTGACAGTGGAATAAGGAATTGAGATGGCATATGGATTGTTGGAGGCTTGTTTTGGGGCTACATTTTTTCCTCCTTTAAGGAAGTGGGGAAAATGGGCTTAAGCATCTAAATAGAATGGAAGAAAATAGCCAAAACGTTACACAGGCCGCTCCTGGAGGTTACAATCTAACACTAAATGAGAAAAAGGAACTGGGACTTGGTGGAATCGAATCAAAATGAGGGATTGACCTTGGGTTCAAAGAGGTAAATATAACTTGTAGAAAACCCTTTCCTATCATAGAGTTATGTTGCTGTCTATTTCTGGACTTGAGTTCAGGATCGTCTTTCTGTTTGGATATATATATTTTTAAATTGATCTTCATTCTGTCAGTGTGATTGTTGTGGGGTTGGGTACATTGTGGCTGTTCAAAGACACCCATCTAATAATTAAATTTTGAAATCCCCCTTTTTAAATGGCGTGTGTGCTTCATTTTTAACTTCATTGTTGTTTTTTTAGTGGTATTTTAATGTTATCATTGGTGTTTTAAGTTGCTTTATATTAATTTTTAATGTGAAGTTTAAGGCTTTCACCGTCGGCATCCACAGTTGTTGTTTTGTGGGTTTTTCGGGCCGTGAGGCCATGTTCTAGAAGAGTTTATTACTGACGTTTCGCCAGCAGCTGTGGCTGGCATCTTCAGAGAATGCTAGATGGTCATCTGTCAGGAGTGCTGTGATTGTGAGTTCCTGCATGGCAGGGGGTTGGACTGGATGGCCCTTGTAATCTATCCCAACTCTGTGATTCTATGATTCTGTGATTGACCTCAGATCTTTTAAGTGTTTGGCAGCACGCCTCAGGAGAAGGCAATGGCAAATCTCTGAACAGATCTTGCCAAGAAAACCCCATGATAGGGTCGCCATAACTCAGAAACTACTTGAAAGCACACAGTGCGCGCACACAACACTCCTGCAAGTGAGGCCTGTCAGACTCTTTTTGCCCTTTGTTCTCTTTCTCTAGGTGATGCGACAGTTTGTGAGACATGAGTCTGAATCAACAACGACGACACCATTAGTTCTTGAAAGATGTAAGTAGCTTTTCTTGAGCTAAGTTGGGTGGCTCCTAAGCATAACACAAAGTCATGTCTGTCTAGTTAACTGTCTTTACTCTTGCCAAGAATGTGTCAGTTTTGGCCTTATGGGCATCTGACTTACCTCATGCTAATATATTTTCCTGTTTTCTCCTAGCACTGAACCGAATCCAGCTGCTTGGCCGCGTTGGACAGGATCCTGTCATGAGGCAAGCAGAAGGGAAAAATCCAGTCACAATTTTCAGCCTTGCAACCAATGAGATGTGGCGATCAGGAGAAAGTGAAGTCTTCCAAGGAGGTGAGCATGTGCAGTTGTTGGGGACATAATAGTGTAGAAAGTCTGAGGACTGTTCTGCCATTAAATTTAATTGAGAAATGTCTCATCTCCTTCACTGCTCCATAGTTTAATCAAAGTATGTTATAACTACAGTTTAAAAGGGTTTGTTTGTGTTGTTGTTGTTTTTTGGATTATAGCCCCCAAATTCTCTGACCAGCATCGCCTCTGACTGTGCTGGTTAAGGAATTTTGGGAGTGCCGTCTCCAAAAGTAACATTTCCAGACTGTGATTGTGACAATAGTGACAGTCCCTAATATGCATCATACATTGCTCTCTCTGACGAGATGCTTTATTTATTTAGAGTATTTATACCCAGCTCTTCAGCCACAAAGGCTCTCAGAACAGCTTATAATTATTATTATTTTTAATTAGATGGTTCCCTGCCCTCAGGCTTAAAACACTGTCCTGCTTCCACCATTTACACACTCTCTCTAAGTGTATAAAGGCTAGGGTCCCAAGTGGCTTACTTTTGTTCATTCAGTATATTAGGTAGCTTGTTTATTTTTGTCTATAATGTCAAGAATTCATTCAGACAAAGACTTCAGTGATAACAAATAAACAGTAACTTTATTGAATAACATTTAGTAAGAAAGTAGCTAGGTAAAATAGTTCAACTTAGTGTGGTTACTTAAAATAACAGTTGCAGGCTTCTCACGGTTTCCTCTTTACTACTCAAGTGCACTTCCTTATCTAGTCAGACTCCTTATCTGACCATACTGAGGCCCTTTGTCTCTCTTCCCAGTTTCTCCTACTGGTTTGTCAGAATAACTCTCTGACTTCCTGTAAGGCACAGTCAGATTCTCTATCTGACCATCTCTCAAGAACTCTCATTCAACTCGAACCTCCCCCAAACTTAAACTCAAAGCCACTCACTCCTACTTTTATATCTTCCCCTCCCTCACAGTCTGCCTGAACTGTGATTGGTTGTCAGGAATCCAAATCTGCACAATGAGTCCATCACACCCCCATATCCCATTTATTCCCTGAAGTCCAGAAGACATGAACAAGAGAGGTTTCTGTTCCATTGGGTTTGGATTGGAATTGGGAGCATAGGTGTGAGTAGTCTCTGACATCTCAGGAGGCTCCTATATTTTTAGTTTCTTTTAGTTTCTCCTGCTACCCTTTCTAGTGATTATAATCCATAATATTAAAAGCTTTATTTTTCTGACTCTCCTTTCTCCATCAACCCTTTCTTGGCCTTCAGAAGGCCTTTGGTTCATTTCCACTTCCATGACCTCCTTCATGTTGTGTAAGTGATGAGACCAAGATAGGCTCATTGATATCTCTTTTTTGGAGTCATTATTCATCTCCTTCTTCCATCGCCTGACCTACTCTGTGTTCATCAGCCATTTGAGCCTGAGGTCCAAAACATACATCAGAAATAATCCAGTTTGAGACTGCTTTAACTGCCCTGGCTCAGTGCTAGGGAATCCTGGGAATTGTAGTTTACTGTGGCACCAGACAGACAAAACTAAATGTCTCACAAAACTACAGTTCCCAGAATTCGCTAGCACTGAGCCAGGCAGTTAAAACAATCTCAAACTGGATTATTTCTCCAGTGTATTTTAGACCTGAGTTGCTGAAACATGTTTTGGCCCAAAGCTAATTCACCTTTTTATGCTGTACTGTATCAGTGTGAAGTCAATGTCTACAAGCAAAGTTCTCCTACCCATTAAGAAGGATTACACTAGGAGTGTTTTATGTTAAGCCCCATCAGCTCTTGACCAGTGTGTATAGTGGTTCTGCTGCTTAGCTTTGCCCCCTGTCCTGCTTGTCAACTCTTGTGTTGATTGTGTGTTCCAGTGACCACCCTTTTGTCAGCTGTATGAGCCCACAGTACCATCACACATTTATATAATGGCGTTTGGGTGGCCCCATCCTTTCCATTCCCTTGAATATGAGCAATTTAAACCTAAATGTAGGGGACAAAGTGCCTTCCAGGTGGTCCTGAACAGCAGTCCCCATTATCCTTCAACATTGGCTGTGCTGGCTAGGGCTGATGAAAGTTGCAGTCCACCAGCACCTATAGAGATACAAGTTCCTGATCTTTTATAACACTTGCTTGTGAGAAGGTTTGAATTTATGGGTGGTTTGGATTTGTTTCTTTGTTTTGTAACCTGGGTTTTATCTAACCAAGGTGACATCTCACAGAAGACAACATGGCACCGAATCTCTGTGTTCAGGCCAGGGCTGAGAGATGTAGCATATCAGTATGTGAAGAAGGGGTGAGTTGAACTGGAGCATACTTATAGTGAAGAATCCTGAATAATCAGACCCTTCATAAAAACAAAACCACACTGTTAATATTATTTGTATTAGATAACTTCCAGTATAGCAAGGGTGGGCAGCCTGTGCCTCCAGATGTTGCAGGGCTATAATTCCCAACTGCCCCCAGCTGTTTCAACCAGGCCAAGGGACACAGTTCACCAATGGTAGGAAGGCCATAGGTTCCCCACTGTTATATACTTTGTTTAAGGTAACCTCTATTTTAAAAAAAAAAATCTGCTGAAATGTAGGAAAACTGGTAGAGTGTAGGAGGGATTGCATCTGGTGCCATGGATGGTATTGCTGCCCTCTCTTTATGCTAGAAATAGACTTGCCTGGGTATTTGGAACAGTTTGAGTTATTTATCTTGCTGTGGAAGCAGGTAGAATGGGCTTCCTTTAGACCAAGGAATCATGTGGTCTCCCATGGGGATGATGATGGACATCAACCTCCAGCAGTGGTGATTCAAGCTGTGAGTCCAGCAACAACATATGGAAGTTTGTATGATCCTCAGACCTGCTCTAGCTGTATTAGATAGCCCAGCTGCTTCTTCCAAAGAAAAGGACTAGAGCAGGCATCAGCAGCAAAATTGCTACAACTTCAGAAGGATGGCACATACTGATACCCAAAGATCAGTCTGGGTGAAAGTCAAGAGTGGCAATAGATAAAAGATAGATAGAACAGGTTTTGCCCAGCTTCTGTAGAGGCCAGTACTTATCTGTTGCATGGCTTGCTTTGGTCCACTGCTCTTCAAGTGTCTGAATAGGAATGGTTGGTTAATTTGTGGCCTCCTTAGGTATACATATTCCTATTTGGCTCAGGTGATAGGACCGAGGTATTATGGTGCTGCTGTTTACATCATTTAGGTAGACTAAACATGAATTATTTCTTCAGACTTCTGAAAATTGCAAGTACCTGATTATGACCTATCAATAATATCTGATATGACCTGCCAATAAAACCTGGTATAGAAATACATCTCAGCCATAATAATAGGAACAGAAAGTGAAGCGAGGACTATTCTTTGAGACATTAGTGAAGATTACTTTTCTCCTATTATGGGAAGCACAGACACCTCAAAACTGGTAGCCTAACAAGCCAGAAAGTCCCCAGTTCCAAACTTACCTTGGCCATAAACACTCTGAATTTTAGGAAAGTCACTGTCAACCTCATTAATTTTGAATGAGATGAAGGAATATGGATTTTTACCTAGTTTGAAGGGCTATGTCAAGGATCACTGAAATATGTCAAGTGTTTTTAATGTGTAGGGGTAGGCAACAGCACCCTCGACTATGGATTCCATAATAGTTTACCATTGTCCTTGTTAGCTGAGATTTATGGGAATTGTAATTAAAAGTGTAATCTAGAGTGTACCAGCCTGGCTACCTGAATCATTGTTAAGTCAGGAAATAGACAGCTCCCCCCTCCTATCCTGAGACATGCAATACGATATACCTGGTGCTTGTTGTTCCTAATGGAACAACTGCTAACAACAATTAAACGCTAGATAGGAGCCCAAAGGTTCTGTTTCGGGTGCCAGACCTGATGAGACCGAGTGTCCTTTGTCTACCAGTTTTAGATCCTTCTTGTCTCTCTAAAGCTTCTGTGATTAATGAATTAATTGCTGAGCAGTGTCTGTTAAAGCACTGATTTAATGGTATGGAGTGAACCTCAGAATTAAAAGTGAATGTTAACAATTAATCTTCCCATTTTTGGCTCCTGACAGTGCTCGGATCTATGTGGAAGGGAAGATAGACTATGGTGAATACATGGATAAGAACAATGTGAGACGGCAAGCCACAACAATCATTGCAGGTAAAAAAAGTGGACAGGTTTGCCCAAATATTCATATTTCTTTTTTCTTTGGACTGTTTGATGGATTTAATCAAAACAGAGTATTATCTTCACTATCTTGGCTGTTCCACTTGGTGGCACTGCTGGGTCCTGCTCATGGAAAGAACTAAGAAAGACTTGGAGAGAAAATAAAATGCACATTAACTGAGGTTTTCAAATAAGTTGATCTAATCTGCGGTCATTGAGACCCTTAATGAAAGTGTGTATTGTAGCTTTCATTTCCTGTCATTGAGCAGCAGATTCCTCACATGCAAGTAGATGCATATAAATAAAAAATTGTATATTTGAAAATGTGCATAAACACTTGATCTTCTCACAATATATGCAAGAAATATATATATTACTTAAAAACTGAAGGGATGTATTAGTGAAATTACATGGTAGAAATCAGTCAGATTTCCATGAGGGAATTTTTAAAAGTCTTGCAAGCAGAAAATAGAATCTTCTATCAGTAGGATTCTGAGTAATGCACCAAAAGATGAAATTGTCAGATTCTCACATCCTTAAATGAGCAGACTTCCTAATGCTGCCTCCTCCAACCCATAATCCTTGGTCAATATCTTGGAAGACAACTCCCATAATTCCCAACCATCATAGTTATGATGGTTGAAGATGGTGGGAGTTGTACGTTCCAGATGTTTTGACCAACCAGTTTGGGGAAGGCTGTCATAACAGGCAGTTACAAACTTTAGCCAGCAAGCCATAGGTCAGTTTCTCTGCTGGCAGAGGCTAATCAGAGTTTTTCAGTGCAAGTGAGCTTTGCCTGAAAGCTCAAAATATAACCAGAAATACTAGAATGTCTGGCTATGCCACTGATTACAGGTTTCCTCCCAATTTCCTGCATTCTCTGTCCACCCAGCTTTTTTCAAGGGAGCCTTTAAGGAGTGAGTAGTTAAGAAAAGGATAAGGAGGGAATCAGACAAAAATAAATTCCCTTTAAAAAAGACTGGAGTGTTGAAACCAGTATTATGCTCATTAAAGCAATCTTTCCCCAGTCTGGTGCCTTTGGCTAGTTGGGGGATCATGGGAGTTGCAGACCAACATTTTTATTTTATTTATTTCTATGCTGCCTTTCTCCCAGAAGGGACCCAAGGTGGCACACAAACAAAAACACATAAAAAAACCTCACATAAAAACAATATAAAATTACAAACATTAAACCCACAATAAAAACACAATACCCACCCCCATATAACAACACCCCAAATAAAAAGCCGTCCCATGATCACACATTAAAAGTCTGCCTGAATAAAGCTGTTTTTACTTGCCGACAGAAAGCAAGCAAGGAGGGGGTCAGCCTTGCTTCCTGTAGAAGGGCATTCCACAGGACAGGAGCAGCCACCAAGAAGGCTCTCTCTTGTGTCCTCACCAGGCAATCCTGTGATGGGTCTGGAACTCCTGGAGATCTTAGGCCCGAGCTGTGGTAGGTTCATATGGGGAGATACATATCCTGAGAGCACCAAGTTGGAGAAGGCAGCTACAAATTTTTGGGCAAGCTCTTTTGTTTTAACTGGTGCTGGCTGTTAAACAAAACAAGTTGTGTGTGTTACATTTAGGCTTGACTGCCAGTGTTTGTAGCAGTCCTATGATGGAGGTGCAGGATGAGTAATGTGGACAGCTTGCATGATTCCTCTAATAGCAGCTGAGACCAAGGAGCAATAATGGCCATTTCTCATTTTTGAACCTATCAGATCTAGTAGTTACTGTGTTCTGCTTCCAACCTTAATTGGAACACCCAGGCCCCTTGAGAAGGCAAAGAGCAGAAGTAAAAGAGAAACACAGTAGTCTTTATGTCAGCAGTGTTGGAGATCTATGGTATTAATAGCATTCTTTCTGATATGCCAAATATTGCAGTTGTCTGCTGCTACATAGCCATATATGTTACAGTGACTTTAAGTGCAAGCCTGAAAAGAACAGTCAATTGTTCCAGGCAAGAGGCTAAGCTTTGAACCTCTGGATGTTTTGGACTGCAGCCACCATAATCCTTTATTGGCCAAACCTGCTTGGCATTTCTAGGAGTAGAAACCCCAAACATCAGGAGGGTCAAAAATTCTCCACTACTAGTCTAACAACTTGAACCTACACAGGGTTATGTGTGGCTCAGCCCCATGATTTCAGCAGCTGTAGCCAGATCTCACCTTGCACCAAACAGCTGGCAAGTGTTTTAGATTTGTTGAATTTATATTCTCTCTTTTTGGTAAAACAAATATTGTGGCCAACAATAATAATTCCCAAATGAAACAAACATAACTCAAACTGGAAAGAAATTCAGATCACACATTTTAATGTATTGGGAGCTGAGAGATAGGTATATTAGATCCTTATAAACTGAAGGTTGTAATTATAATGTCTGAGACTGGAAGACACAAATTAGGAAAGCCTTAATGCTATTTGAGTCTCAGGTGGCCTGTGGGAGCCAGGGGTGGGGGGAGTATAGCTTGTTAGTAAAACACTAGGTTCCAGGTTCTTTTCTGGTATCTCTGGATACAAGTGCAATTAAGGCTAGGAAAGGACCTTTCCCTTGAAGCCTAGGCAAACACTGTCAGCCAGAGTAGGCAGTACTGAAGAGGCAGTATGGTGCAGCAGTTAAGAACACTGTATGGGGATTTGGGAGATCCAGGTTGAAGGTTTCACTCTCTGTTAAAACTCACTTGAGCTAGCCATGAACACTGAGTCTGTCCTTCAAACAGTTGTATTGGGAAAGAGGAGTGATGGAGAGCCATGTACCCTTTGGGGGAAATGCCAAAGATAAATGTAACAATATAAATCATGCTCAGTTGTTCATCATAATGGGGGTTAGCATCTTATTACACATATGTTCAAACATGCAGCTTTTCAATCTCTCTCTCTCTCTCTCTCTCTCTCTCTCTCTTTGCTTTCCAGATAACATTATTTTCCTCAGTGACCTTATTAAAGAAAAAGAATGAAGTGACCAGCTTTTGTACAAGCTTCAGATATACCTTCTTATTTTTGTAGCATTTTTCCTAATTCTGCAATCATGTTTCAGCCAATTGTTTCCTTGCCCTGATTAAAAATAAAGTTTTGTACAAAATCTAAAGGCACATATGCATATTCTGTATTTATTTTGGGATCCCTTCCACCTTTCTTCCCCACCCAAACCCTATTCACACTTTAGACACCTGCAGAAGGGGAAGGTCAGCAAGGAGAGAAAATATGGCTTGTTTTTCACTTCTCTAACATCTGTTTCTGGATTTATATGAGGGTTGTCGCCATGTAAGTTGTCATACTCTGTCGTATTAGTGGTCCAACTAGAACTGATTGATTGAATCAATTTCTGAATAGTAAGTCAGCACTTACATAAAACCCATTGTTTCAGTGGTTCTACTCTAGCAGTTGCAGTTTCATTTAGGCTTTGGATAGCTCCTATCAGGCTAGATGATAGTTGAACTCATGGATTGATAGTATGATTTGGTATAAGGGGGTTTCTTGCCTTCTTGCAACACTTACTCCTCATCAGAGAACCCCTCACATAGCATAGCCAAAAAAGTTGCTTTCTCAACCCGTGTATCCAATTGCTTTCAAGTCTTATGGACTGAGTGGGTAGGGATTCAGGGAGCTGCAGTCCAAAACAATTTTCCAGCCTCTGCTCTTGAATAAGGGCCTATGAGATTATTATTCTGCCCATCACACAGCTTGATAACAGAGATCTATTGATCATTGCACTTGATGCTGTGATTGGCTGTGGCTCTCTGAGGTGCTGCTATCTGGTGTCCTTTAAATGGAGTTGTAGCGATTGAACTAATGATCTTCAGCCCTGTGTTGTCTTCTTCCTTTGGTAAAGTGTGATAGACATGGCGATTGCAGCCCACGCTTGTCCCCAAACTGCATTCCTCTAGTAGCACATTGAGATTCATGACTTTTTATCTTCCAGTAAGTTTTCTGCTCAATATCTATTCATGGATGAATTGTGCCATCCTTTCCTCATTGCCCCATGGACTTCTTCGCTTTCCCCTGACTCTTGTCAGAAGTACAGCTGCACCGACAAAATGATACACCTTTAAAGCTTGGGTGAGCACCTGTGGAGGAACCACAGGTTGTTCCGGTGACAGTAGCTATGTGGAACAAAAACACTGGCAGTGTGATTCAAAGCAACAGTGTGATTCAAATTGCAAAGCATTCTTGAGCAATGTCAGATTGCATTTCTGTCTGTTCTGCACCTCTTTAGCGAAGCAAAAAACTGATGACAGTTTCATACATGGATACAATATATATGTCGCTCTAGGATGCATCTTCTTTGCCCCCAGCGTTCTGAGAACATCTACAGCACAGCAGTGAAAAAGCTGAGCTGTGAATCCAGAAATCCCTAGTTTGAATTCTGCCATGATAATGAATGGGGCTTTTGTTCATACACTCCCAACACAGTGTCTTGGGATAATAATGCCAACTTTCAAGGGGTCCATGCTGGATTCTCCAGAACCTTGAAAACACTGCACACACACACATACACACATATTGGATTTATACCCCTTTCTCTCAAAGGAGTAGCACTTATGGAGGCTAAACTGATAAGATGAAACACAATAAAAATGTAAGAAAAACAAATTTTAAAAGATCAACATTAGTTAACTGGAGTGCTGTGGAAGGGTGTTTTTATTATTTTTAATTGTCAAAGGTCTGCCTGAATAAAAAGCTTTATGCTAATATCTGGTATCTGATTCTGTACTCCCTTGATGGCTTATTTATTTTTAGCTATTATGGTTATTAAAGCAGTTAACAGATTCATATCCTCTGGGCAAGCAAGTTACTGTGTCTTGTGCTGTAAGTATTGTCATAGGCAAAGCTATGCATATACAAAAATAAAATGGAACTGAGTGTCCATATTAGGCCTTCTCCCTCATGTGAATTTTATTCATATAGATAGGTGTATTTGTAAATAGGGAGGCATTCAAATCTGGAACCACAGGTCTAGTGCATTGTTAAGGAATTGCTGAGGGCAGCCTCTGAAGGTAATCCAATGTAGATTTGGTTAGTACTTTCAATGGAAGCCCTCTGGGACCCCCAAACTAAGAGCAGCAGTGTAAGTAGAATAGAAAAAGGAAATGCAATTAAATTTAAAGAAACTCTCCTAAAGGAATGGGCATTAAACTGGATTGTGTGAAGTAATGCATTTGGGGATAAAGATACCCTAGCTTCATAGACTGGTGGAATCTGAACAGATGGTAACAGACTAGGAAAGAGGGCCTGGGGTTGTGATGGATAGCTCAATGAAAATGGCCCAGCATGCAGTTGCTGTGAAAATGGCAAATTCTACATTGAGGATCATTAAGAAAATAATTGAAAACAGAATTGCTAACAATGTATGCAAATAGTGTTTCTGCATTAGGAAAAATGCCACAAACAGAAACCCGAATGATCAATGGTCTGGAACAATTCCCCTATCAAACGTTAACAACATTTGGGGTGCTTTTAACAGGCAGAAAAAGGCTAGTAATGCATTTAGAAAATCCTTTCTCCACATTTTTTCCTTGGGAGGAACCCTTGAAACAAGTTTTGTGTTTTAGGGAACCCCTACATAAATATTTTATCTATAGCTTTTAAAGTTTTTTTCTCCAATCACAGGCACTTGCAGAACTCCTAGTGATCTCTGGTAGAATCCCAGGTTTCAAGGAACCCTGGTTGAGAAACCCTGGCTAGAATGAGACGTATTATAGAGAAAGTCATCCCCCCACTTCCTCCTCTCCACCCCGGTCACACACATAGCTATACAGTCTCACTCATCCTACTAGTATCTGAGATCATCCAATGAAATGATATAGTGTCAGGTTCAGGTCAGATGAAGAGTAGTAGCCTTTAAAAAAAACCAGCTTTATTAAGTGCTGAGACAGATTGCCTATCTGGATCCCAAGAAAAATTACTTTATTGCTGCTAATAAAGTTTAAATTTTACAGTAAAATTTAAGAGGCAAGAGGGGAGGTGGCATTGAGGTCCCTCCCAGCCAACTACAACAGAAACATCTGATACAAAATGTGATTCTAACATTGTCTCTTTTCTTCTCTGGTATGATTTTTACAAATCTTTTGCCTGATGAAGGAGCCAGTGGATCCTCGAAAGCATGCAAGATGTATTTTATATATTTTGGTTGGCCAATAAAGGTATCACTCATCTTTTTTTTAAAAAAATTAAGTACATT
Organism: Sceloporus undulatus; assembly: GCF_019175285.1. Taxonomy (NCBI): domain Eukaryota; kingdom Metazoa; phylum Chordata; class Lepidosauria; order Squamata; family Phrynosomatidae; genus Sceloporus; species Sceloporus undulatus. Next base: position 24,509,517 of record NC_056526.1, on the reverse strand, counting down.
TTCATAACATACATAACAAATTTAACAATTACTACAGAAAAATTAATTAATTATTAAAAGAAAAACACAAAACAGTGATATTTAACATAAAACAAAGCCACATTAATAATACTCATTCAATTTCACTCTATTTCATTTTGTTATTAAGCATTTTATTTTCTAAAAATTATGTAGTCATTCACATTCATTTTTTAAAACTAATAACTAATAGCTAAGAACTAATTGGTTGAGTCAGCCTTTGGATCATTACCAGTTTCTTATCTTTCAAATTTCACTCTACTTTAACCTTCCTTAAAAGGTTTGCATTTTGTTGGTTTTATATTCATTCCTCCATAGGCATTCCAAAGGTTGTGATTGACTAGCTTTATTCAAGTTTTCCAAGGTCTTTACAGGAATTTTACAGTTCTCTTTACAGGTACTTTATCAGAAGTTATAAATAAATGCAAAAGAACAGAATGTTATCTAAAATCGAAAAGCATAGAGACTTCACACACACACACACACACACACAGTGAGAGAGAGAACACCAAACAAAGCTAAAATGTATTTATTTACTGCACTTATGTCCTGCGTTTCTCCCCCAAAATTTTTGCAAGTCCACCACTTGTCAAGTCCATTTGTCACTGTTTAACCCTAAAAGAATCTTCACAATAAAGGGTCATTGCACAGTACATAGTTAAAACTTTGCAATTTGCTTCCATAACACATAGCGATGTTTGCCAACTTGGACAGCATTGAACACGAACTGAGAAAGTTCATGGATGGCTCATACTAAATATATGTTGCCACCAGTATCTGAGGTAAAATGCTATGGAACATGAGTAGGAGGTTGCTATTGTATTTATGTGGACTTCCCACAGGGAAATGGCTGGCCACTGTGCAAAAAGAATGCTGAACCAGATAGGCCTTTGGTTTGACTCAGCAGGGTTCTTCTTATGTGCATAAGTACTATTTTTAAAAATGCAATTTTCTGTCAGCATTCTGAAATTGTATAGCCTTACAAAATGTAGCAGGTGGGTTTGGTTGTTCCCGTCCCCCTAATCAGGAGAAAGTTTTGTGGCTGAGAGGGAGAATTTTTGCCACCCCCAGATGATGTTGGCTTCCAATTTCCATCATGCTGTACTAGTAGTCTGGTTGCTTTGGGGTTGACGGGAGCTTGAATCTCACATTTGAAGGGTTACATGACCCTTGGCCATGGTTTAAGGAATCTCTGCTCAACAGAAAGAGTATCAAAATCCTAGGAGGTTGCTCATCCATCTTCCGTGGGCTGGTGAGAAGGGAATGAAGGATTAATAACATGAAGCATGAAAAAGTTTGGCTCATTGACAGTCTTTAAATGTGTGTTGTTGCTTGTATTATATTCCCTCCCATGTTGTTTCTGCCTTGGTAAACAGGCAATTGCATTCTAGATACACATCTCTACACAACCCACTATCGCAGGCAACATGTAATCAGTGCTCATATTTGAATCCTTGAGGCAAATGCAAGGAATCTGCTGTACCTTATGCTGTTGATGGTGATGGAATGAATCAGCCAGAGCATTGCTACGTGTGGCTCCACACATGCATTTAACCCACCAAGAATTCAAATATTTCTGTAGTGGGAATGAGTGAGAAAGAACATGATTTGGAAGCTAAAGGTCTCAGATTCAATCCCTAGCGTTGTGTATTAAAAACATGAGGTGATGGGAAGGAGCAAAAGGGCTGTATGTCTGTGGTAGAGTATATGTTTTGCATATAGAAAGGATCCAATCCCTGTTATTACCAGTTTAAAGAATGGGGGCAAAACTCCTGCAGAGTAACTTCCAGTTGGTGCTGGTGATACTGGGGTAGAGTGATAGATAATTTGACATGGAACAGGGCAGCTTCCTGTTCTTTCAATTGTTTCCAGTATTTTGTTGTTTTTGTTGTTACGTGCCTTCAAGTTGTTTCTGACTTATGGTGACCCTAAGACGAACCTGCCATGGTTTTTTGTGGGTTTTTTTTACTAGAAGTAATATCAGCCCTGGAAGAAATATTAGTTTATGGTCCTTTTGTACAAGGCGGGATTGAATAGGTTGGGACTTTAGAGCACTTCCGGAAACAGGGAGGCCTATATGTAGTTGTGTAAGGTGCATGGTTGAAGTGCCAGCTCTGTGCTGCCAAAGGCACCCCTCCCTGTGGCCAGAACCAGTCCCTTTCAGAATGGGCAAAGAATGGGATGACTCAGGGCATTTCCCTTGCCTCACCCTCCATCAGGGAGGTCTTGATCCTGAATCTGCTGGACTTAAGCAGAGTAGTAGAGAATAGTGGGTCTTGCAGATGTCCAATTCACAGGATCACCATGAGTTGAGGTCAACTCATAGGCACCTAACAAAAAACATACAGTCCCCAGTGGGAGATGCCAATTGGGATTTTTCTCAGAGTCCTCTTACCTATGGTAAGAGAAAGGTGTCCCAGGAGTGTTTATGAACTAGATGCTCTCTCCTCTTAATTTATACTACACACACACTGCAAATATATTTGCCAACTGCATCTGTCACCAGCCTTAGACAGCATAATTAATGGTGAGGGATGTTGGAAATGGCAGTTGAACAATATTAAATGCTGCATGTTTCCCACCTCTGTTTTAGAAAGTGACAGACTCTGACATGTTTTTAAGTGCATCTGTATATCCTCTCTTAAACTGAAAACCAGTATATTGCTGCTCACTTGACCCTAAGAATGATGGAAGACGTGTCAGCATGGTGACTGGCTTGTCCTCTGTACCTTATAAGTCAGAAAGGAAGACCAAGCTGTTGCCCTCCGAGGTCATAGGATTAAACGGCTTGAAATCATTCCAATTTTCAAATGAATGTCACTCTGCTTTCTTTGTCTTTGCGTGACTTGCTCAGTCCTTGACCTTTAAAGGCAGCTCAGTTTTGATATTCAGGCCTGCAAAAAATCCAAGAAGAAAGAAGTCTTCCAAAATTGTTTATGTCAGCATAAAACCAAATGCCCTATGTATGCGTGCATTTTGATGCTTGGCCAGCACCAGGCAAGTATTATACTTCACTATAGCAAATATTGCATTAAAACAAACAACATTGTATCTATCATGCTTTCCAGTAGCCAGGGTTAAACTGACCTAGTAAAGCTGACCAAGATCTAATCTGCACTGCAGAAATAATGCAGTTTGATACTGCTTTAATCGCCATGGCTCATGCTATGGAACTCTGGGACTTTGTTGTGACATCAGAAGTTTCTGACAGAGAAAGCTAAATATCTCACAAAACACACATATGCATACACACATAGTTAGGTCTACTTTAGTCTGGGTCAGAAGAACTAGCACTGTAGAAACCTAACAAAATAAGGCCTTGGATGTTTAAGGGACAGTTGGGCTACAGAAAGAAAATCAAAAACATTCTCTAGCAAAATCTCATTGTTCTGGCAATGACTACAATCTTGAGCCCATTTCTACATGTTCCGGGTTGTCTATATCAGTGGATCAGTGTGTGTACATCATTGAGTGAGTGCTGCATTGCACGGTAAGTCCATACCTAACCAGGGACTTTAGCCTGATAAGGGGGTTCATGTGATCTCTTTCTCTTGTTATTTATTCTTATACTGTTCCAGTTCATTTGTGAGTAAGAGCTGAGCCACAGATGTTAATCTTCAGGGAGCAATATGCAATATATTCACCACCCCCACCATGCCATTATCTCTCTGCAGAGGACATTCAAAAGTCAAAGTCTTGCCCAGGGCTCTTGCAGGCAGGGAATACATAAGGGAAACTAATTGCTACAAAATACCGTGTACAAGGGGCAGCTGCCGAGTTGCAGACCTAGTGAGGAGTAGACCAACAATCTTGAAATGATATCTAGAAACAATTTAACCTCCCTCCCTCCCTCTATATCTGAGGGTGGCGTGCAATCAAACCAGTTTCAAATGTTTTAAAACACCAAGAATCGTTTTAAAAGCCTAAGGAACACATGGAACAGTTTATTACTTAAAGCAAGACCATCTAAAACTAGTTAAAACAATTAAAATAATAATTTAAAGAATGTAAATCATAGCACGTGCAAAATGGACAATATCAAGCTGGCCTTAAAGGCTTTTTAAAAATGTGTTTTGGCTTGGCTCTGGAATGAAATCAGCATTGGTGCCAGTCAGACTTCTAAAAGGAGGGTATTTCATAACCAGGGTGTCACATACGCATACACTTCCCACAGTGTATTGTCCCTCAGAAGAGTTTCTCCAGGTGTATAGAGCTAAAAACACTCCTCAGCATCTTAAGCAGGGTGAGAGAGAGAGGTGCTCACCAAGTCATCTGTAGACAAACAGTGGTTGTCTAATCCTGTCCAAGTCCTTCATGAATTAGCGATCAGTCTAGGAAAGGAGTCCAAAGGGTAATCTGAAAGCATAATCAGAGGCCAGGCAGAGTTCTAGGCAACAGGCAATCAATCAAGGAATGAGGCACCAGTGTGGCTTTCTCCCAAGGACAATGGATGGTTGTCAGCCATATTGGACCAAGAGATGTGCTGGGGTATTTATAGCCTGTCCAGTCTCGCAGGTGCTCCATATTAGCAGCCTGCTTCTTATTTAAACGCTTCTTATTTATTTAAACGAAACTGCTGGCATCTTTCTCTTTTCTTGCTCCTCTCTGTGGGGATAGGCACTGGTAAGTCTTGCTCTTCTGCTGGGGGTTGTGGCTGTAGTGAACTTTGCTCTTGTGGCAGCTGGGAACCCAGCCCCTGTGCTGGCTGCAATCTCACTTTCTGGGGCTGCTGGAGCGGCTGCAGCTCTGGCATGACCCCTGGGATCTCAGACTCTCCATCAGAGCATTTAGGCTAAGAAGACATGCTAGGATCCTGATACGGGGCATGACACTGCACCCACCGTTTTCCTCACTCATGGAACAAGGTGGCATTAGGGCTGTGGGGTGCTGTGCTGCCTGTCTGATCCAGTGCTACGTGGAGCCTTCTTCCAGCCATTGCCAGAGCTGGGTCCCCTCTCCAATTGCTGGCAGACAGCCACTGCCTTTTCCAGTGTAAAGAAGAGAGAGACTGTTGGGTGCCATCACGATTGCGTCCCCTCTGGCTGGTGTGCTTCTCTCTCTTTCTCTCTCTTTTGCCATCTAGAGCCTGGCAACATGCCACCACTGTCACTTCGTTATTAGCACAGGGATGCACAGAAGCTATTGAGAGGACAGGGCATGCAGGGTGACACCAACTCCAGTGATACCACTGGTTGATGGTATTCTCTTTTTATTGAGGAGTTTTTGGTTGCTTCTCATAAAATGGCAAAACTGAAGACTTTTCCATATAGTTTAAGTGTTCCTTACAGTTTGGAACATACATTTGGGTGTGTGGAAGTGTTTGCCAGTAGCTAGTTATTGTTTGAAGGTACTCTTACTCTCACAATTATTTTGCATCTGCAGATAGCCAGTACAGTGGACCTTTGTTATACGCTGGGGTTTGGTTCCAAGATCCCCCATGTATAACAAAATCCATGTATGCTCAAGTCCAATTTCTGTTATTCTTGAAAGACTGTATTTTAAAATCAGGGTATTATGAGGTCTTTGGTTGAAAAATAACATCATTTATCACACTGGTGCTGGTGAAGTTTAGTGCATAACTATTTCTGAGTGTCTGCCTTTGTCATTCTCATGTCTGGACAATTTCTAAAAGCTAAGATTAGCAACCATGTATGCTACAAATAAACACTGGACACTTTCTTAGACATCCTGCAGCTGCTGGGTTTTTTTAATATATATAAGCCATATTGGTTGAACTAGTCACATTGCAGAAATGGCTACTTAGGCAAAGGGAAGTTCCATAATTTGCAGCATCTCTTAATTTATGTTCACAGCATGGCCTGAGTGAGATATAGTGCTGCTCCTTATTGACACAATTAGGCAGTATGTGTTTTGATGCTAATGATAACAAGGACTGATCTAAGCTACTGTTGCTAGTCTTTTGCCATGAACACCCAGAAGAACTAGAATTCTAAGAAATAGAGCTGTAAGTCTTAGGGTGCCAGCTGAAGATGCAGAGACTTGGTTTGCTTCACTGGGCCTCATGGGAGGACAAGAAAAGTTGGGTTTTATTGTGTCTTTATGAAGTGGCTTTAAATCTTGGGCATCCATCTCCACCACTCCCAGCTGGCACCAGGACTTTGTGGCTCAGCTTGAAGGTGTTTGTTCATGTATTGTGTCATACCCTGCAACTGTCCCAATTTGGCAAGGACAGTCCTATTTAATACTCTGTCATCCCACTGTTTCAGTTACTTTTTAAATATGCCAGTTTGCTTATCCTCCTTTGACCTCAGCTCACTGGAATTGTTGCAAACTCAACTCAGGGACTGTGCAGATAGCCCCGAAGGGGAGGCCTCCAGCCACCCCTTTTACAGCTAGATTGGGGCCATGGCAACCACATGCCATGGCCCCTGATCTGGCCTTTGCAGGGTGCAAAAACTGCAGTGGCATGGCTTTATGGCACTCCTTTGGTGCTGCATTATGTGGATTCAGTGCCGGAGGAGTGCCATGATGCTGCACGCTGTGTGGTGTGGCGTGCAGCATCATGCCACCCTGGAGGAGGAGCCAGGGCATGCATCATGTAGAAGCTATGCCCCGACTCTGCCCCCAACCTGGCCTTTAAGGCAAGTGTGTACAGGGCCTCAACGTACAATACAATTCAAAGATATAGCTGTGTTAGTCTATAGAATCAGTGTGTAAAGAGATCTTATAGCACCTTTAATATTAACCGAAAGAAAGAAGTTGGCAGCATGAGCTTTTGTAGACTGAAGTCTACTTCCTCAGATACATGTACAGTAGTAGTTCTCGCCCTTCCCAGAAAGTTCAGGCAAAAGCTAGCTTGTGTGTTCTTCCCTTGATAAATTTTGCCATCTTGATTGCACTGATGTTCTGTGTGTTCTTTGCCTTCAACTTGCTTCTGACTTAGTGACTGTAAGAGTAAGGGTTTTATTGGAAATTTTCTTCGGAGAGGATTCGCTACTTGGCCACATGTGCCCCCATTTTCCTTTGTAAAATGTTGGAGCATCTGTTGTGTTTGTGTAGCATCAGTGCTCCAAGAAGCCAAGAAAAAAGGGAGAGGTTTGGAAGCGAGAAGGTGGGGGCTATCCAGAGCAAGTAAAGGAGTAGAGCACCAGCATTGTAACATGTGTGTATTTTTGTTGGATGAATCTCCATTGGCACTGGACATGAGAGAAAGTGGTGGAATTCTTTGAGATCTTGCAGTGAAGCCTTTACAAGTCCAGTATCAGCATACAACAGGGACAAGCTTCCTATGTGTCACACGTGCTTGCAAGTAAAGTCATGCAGGTTTTGGCTCTACAGTCTCACAGAAATGAAAGCTGTGGCAAAACATTTGCTTTTATTACTGCAATTCTACCCAAAAGGGGTAACTTTAATTTTCCCCATTTTAATAAATCTCTTTTAATTTCTTTCCATATTTTTCATAGTTGTTTTGAAAAAAAAACCTGTTATTAGTTGTAATTGTAATTCCCAAATATTTAATCCCCATTTTTCCACTTTGTTTTTTTCTCTTCTGAAGTCTTATTTTCTGTTAGCAATTTTGTTTTGTCACAGTTCACTTTAAATTTGAAGCATTTCTCAGAATGCTACCTTAACTTTTTAGAACCTTTATTGAGTCCAATGGGTTTTGCGTCATTATCACAAGATCATCTGCATAAACTTAAAGTGTTTTTTAAAACCCTCACCACATAGATTGTATTGTCTTATCTAATATCTCTCAATAGGATCTCCAAATAAACAGTAAAGGTGAGAGAGGACAACCTTGTCCTCTTTTGTATTTCAGTTTATCTTATTGCATTGCCATTTATAAAAAATCTGGGCTTTTTGAACTGAGTTGATTGCCTTTATTGCCTGAATATTTCTACCAAAGTCAGTTCTCTCCAATAATTGAAAGAAATGGTTCCAAGGAATATTATCAAACACTTTCTCTGCATCTGAAAAGAAAAATCAAAACAGCTTTTTGTTATGATATTTCAAAAATTCAATAATATTCACCATTAGTTGGGGAGATTTTAGTTAGGACTATTGCAGGATTAACACTTACTTACTCTGCAGTCTTGCTCAACTTCCTCAAAATATTTTTTTGTTTACTATGCTCATGCAATTGCTTACACACAAGATGCAGCTGGAACTGTATTTGTATGATACAGGCTGCATCTCTACTGTAGAAACATTCCAGTTTGACACCACTTTATCTGGCATAGCTCTATGCTATGGAATTCTGGGAACTGTGGTTTTAAGAAACATTTAGCCCTCTCTGTCAGAGCACTCTGGTGGCCTAACAAACTACAATTCCCAGAATTCTATAGCATTGAGCCATGGCAATTAAAGTGGTGTCAAACTGGATTATTTCTACAATGCAGATTCAGCCATAGTATCTGTTCTATTGCGGGGAGGGGTAGCAGGTTACCTTCAGAATAATATGCATTGCAAACTGGCATGGTGAATTTTGCAATGTCTTCCTGAGAAAGAACTGGAGGGATTTTTGAGCCAGTTGTAGTCTTTGGCCCACCTCCAGCCACTTTTGTGTATTTTCCAGTATGAGTTATGAAGAAACCTCCCCACCCCCTACTTGCACTTGTACTTCAACAGAATGTTTCAGTTAAAGGGAACCGCAGGCACTGTGCCCAGTTTGAGGCAGTTCCATGATGAATTTGGCTTTTGTAGCCTGAAACTGCTCTACTCTGAGGCATATGGCACCGAACTCTATGTAGGGCTTGCCTTCCAGATGTTTTTAAATTGTTGAAATTTAAATGTGGACTGTATTAAAAAGTGCATGTCTTATTTGTCCTTTAAAACTGTTGCACTTTTTCTCAATAAAGATAATAATAATAATAATAATAATAATAAGACTGTTGCACATTTTAATACATTTGTTGTTGTTTTCTGACTTGATCTAAGGGGAGAGGTGGGTAAGAAAATGATGATGATGATGATGATGATGATGATGATGATGATGATGATGATGATGATGATGATTCCCTCTCATCAGGCAGAATGAATCAACTGCTTCAGGCAGCAGGGTTTGGATGTTTTGGCTGTCATGAAAAGGCAGCACATTCTTAATTATTGAATTTATAGTGGCAAGGAGAGTGAAGACACACTTGTCCTTTTTTCCTCCCTTTTTCCTTTTTCGAAGGGAGCTTAGGTTTCACAGCAGCTTGGTTGGTTTAGGTGCTGTGCAGGTTGACTTTCTCTGACCTCTGTCAGCTGCAAAAACTCATAGGCTGGCCTATGACATATGGGATAACATCAGGAAGGTGGAGCATGTTTTTTGTTCCATGTCTTATTTCTGCTTTCTGATGTCTCATTTTAGAAAATGAATTACTGATTCAGTTGAGACTGGGTGGTTCTTCTTTTAGCAAAAGAACACTGAGCCTTTTAAAAACATACTGGTAACTCTCTTGTCCATGTCCAGGCTGAGGCACTTGCTGTACTGGCATACTAGTTATTTAATAGCTTTTAATAATAATAATAATAATAATAATAATAATAAATTTATTTATGTTTCCCTGCCTCTCCCAATGGATCGAAGCGGGGATGCTTGCCTCTTTAATGCATGGGTGAACCAGTGGCTTTCCAGCTATTATTGGACTATGACTCCCATCAGTCAGACAATAGTGGCATGCCCTCCAATATTTCACAGATGAAAACCAGGATATGTGCATCCAAGCAACATCAGAGTGTATTCAAGATGACAAAAAATTATTAATAAGGAAGAACAGACAAGCTAGGAGAGACCGCTATAGTTTGCTTTTGCCTGAGCCTACTGGGAAGGGCAAGATTTCACCTCCTCCTCTCCTATATCCCCCTTTGAGTTGATTGAGTGCATACTACTTTTGCAGTTTGAAGTGAGTTTGCAGCAGTTGAAGTAAGCTGAGGACAAAGGGGGGGGGGGAATTGGGAGAAGATAAACTGGGACATTTTAAAAGCAGCTGGAAAAGTTGCATGACAGAGGATTAACTGGAACTATATTCAAATCTGTACAGTTGGCGAGTATATGGTGAAGGAAGATAGGACTTGGCAGTCCAACAAAGGTGAAGAAGGGCCACAAGTTACCCACTTCTTTAATATAAGTGTTAGAGAGGACCTGATCCTTTTTTCTTGTCACTATGTTTGTATATACTAAAGTGACAAGTGTTAGAAAAGATCTACGCATGCATTTCTCACCTGCTGCAGCATGTAGGTGTTCTGGCATTTTAGACAGGAATCAAAAGAAAGAAGTATTTATAGGAAGTTGGAAAAGTCCCAAAACTTCTTACAGATGTATTGATTTATGGTATTTTGCCACAATTTTTGCAATCTTTTGCTTTCCTTACTCATATTGATTTGACTATCATACTTATAATGTAATGGGTGAATACAATGTATCAGCATTTAATTTCTTGTATGGCAAGAAGCTTTTTATCAAATCTATGCAGTAAAAGCTGGAGCTTGAGTGCTGCTGTTTATGATTTCAGCTACTTTGTTCCATTCTCTCTTCCAGCTTCCCTTTCTGTTCCCTTCCTCCCTGTTGGCATCAGCCAGCAAACCCAGTATTCTTTGGCCATTAAGCACATTAAGTCGCCACTGGGCCTGTTTTTGAGGTCTCCACTCCTTTTGGTTTCTCCCAGCAAATGTTCTGTACTTCTGCAAATCTGGTTTTTCCCCAAGGCTACTCAACACCCCCTTTTTTTTTCCTGTGTAGCATAGCCATTTTAGCTACAGAAGCAACAACTGGAATGAAAAACAATGCAGCAGACGGGGAAAAGTACAATGCATCACATTATGCTACTTAATTAGAGGCATTTTATCAGATATAGGTAAAGATGAGAGCAGTAGCATATTTATAAAGCACCCAGTATAGTAGGATATTATGTGCTTGTGAGGGTAGGCTAGGGACAAGATTACATAAGATACTTAAACTTTATTGGAATAATAGACCAGATACAGGAGTACTGATAAAAGGGGGAAATGCTACATTTTAACATCTTACAGGTAATTTTGTTAATGGAGTTTGAAATAAGAGGGAGCATTTCAAATCTCACTGGACAAATTGTTAAAATTGAAATAATATACAAGTTGAGTATCCATTTTCCGACATTCCAAAGTCCAAAATATTCCAGAATCCAAAACTGTCCGCATGAGTGGCTGACACAGTGACACTTTTTCTTTCTGATGGCTCAGTGTACACAGACTTTGTTTCATGCACAAAATTATTTAAAAATATTATGTATAAAATTACCTTTAGGCTATGTTTATAAGATATATATGGAACCTATCACCCCACTTGTTTAATGTATATGCTGAAAACATAATAAGAAACACAGAATTAGAATTTTAAAAAGGAGGATTATAATAATAATAATAATAATAATAATAAACCTTTATTTATATACCGCTTTTCCAGCAGATCAAAGCAGTTTACAGAATTAATTAAAAATACATATCTCAATATATCACAAATACACATTCAGTTCAATAATTTTTTTAAGATCTACATACAGCAACAAGCATAAAATCTGTCAATCACAGAATCTATCAGTCGGATCCTAAAATGAACTTCCATCAAGGAATAATGTTCTACAAAGAGTCAGGAGGGTATGCTAACCAGAATAAATGAGTCTTCACAGCCTTCTTAAAGGCGTCCAAAGTAGAGCTGAACCAGATTTCCAGAGCGTCGGAGCTGTCAATGAAAATGTCCTTTGGTGAGTTGTTGTCAATCTCCCCTTAGGGTACTCAAGTAAATGTTTCCCTGTTGTTCTGAGAGTGCGGGGCGGATTGTGTGGGGAGAGGCGCTCTCTCAAGTAACTCAGGCCCAAGCCATATAGGGCTTTATAGGTAATAACCAACACTTTGTATTGAGCCCGGAAGCTAATAGGCAGCCAGTGAAGAGATCTTAAAACCGGTGTTATATAGTCCGACCTTGAAGTTCCGGCGACCAATCTGGCTGCAGCGTTTTGTATTAACTGAAGCTCCCGAACCTGGTACAAAGGCAGCCCCATGTAGAGCGCATTACAGAAATCTAAATAAGAGGTTACCAGAGTGTGTACTACTGTTTCAAGGTCCTTTCGGTCCAGGCAGGGACGCAGTTGGTCCAAGCACTCCTGGCCATCGCATCTACTTGTGATGACAACTGTAGAGATGAATCCAGGAGTACTCCCAAACTGCCTTTAGGGGAAGTGTGACTCCGTCCAGGACTGGATGGCAAATCTCCCTGCCTGGACCTGGGGTACCTATCATGAGTACCTCTGTTTTCTCTGGATTCAACCTGAGTTTGTTTTCCATCATCCAGCCCATTACTGACTCCAGACAGGCATCCAGAGGAGAGATGCCTTCCTTAGTCACTGTCTCAGTTGGAGACATGGAGAGATAGATCTGGGTGTCATCAGTGTACTGATAACACTGTGCTCCATGTTTCCGGATGATCTGTCCCAGCCGCTTCATGTAAATGTTAAATAGCATGGAGGACAGAATGGCACCCTGAGGGATGCCAGATGTCAGCAATCTTTTATGAGAGCAACAGTCCCCCAGCCTCACCATCTGGAACCTTCCCGAGAGGTAGGACTGGAGCCACTGGAGCGCAGTGCCCCCAATACCTAACACTCTCAGGCGTTCCAGAAGGATACCATGGTCGATGGTATCGAAGGCTGCTGAGATGTCCAAGAGCACCAACAGAGTCACACTGCCCCTGTCGATGCCCAGATGAAGATCATCGACTAAGGCGACCATAGCAGTCTCAATTCTGTATCCCGCTCTGAAGCCAGTTTGAAATGGGTCCAGATAATCGGTTTCCTCCAAGATGGCTTGGAGTTGGAAGGCAACCGCCCTCTCAATCACCTTGCCCAAGAATGGATTGAAGATAAGAGGAAGCAAAGGCATAGAGCTGAGCACTAAAGTCAGAATCATTCAGGCCATTGTATTCCCAGTTACAATGTACGGATGTGAGAGCTGCATAGTGAAGGAAGCAGACAGAAAGAAAATAAACTCATTTGAGACGTGGAACTTGAGAAGAGTACTGTATTTAGGATACTGTGGACAGCCAAGAAGACAAACAGATGGATCCTTGAAATGATCAGACCAGACCTCTACTTGGAAGCAAAGATGATCAAGACTATCCTACTTTGGCCAGATAATGAGAAGGCATGGCTCACTAGAGAAAACAATAATGCTAGGAAAATTAGAGGGTGAAGAAAGAGGGGAAGACCACAGACAAGATGGATAGACTCAATCAGGGCTATTATGGGCAAGGGCTTGCAGGACCTAGGCAAGTAAGTGGAGGATAGGGATTCTTGGAGAGGTCTCATCCACACAGTCACCATGAGTCAAGGTCTACCCAAGGACAGCAAACAACAATGGAACATGAATGAATTTTGTGTTTAGCCCTGGGTCCTATCTGCAAGATAGCTTTTTATGTATATGCAAATATTCCAAAATTTGGAAAAAAAAAATCAAAATTGAAAACACTTGTGGTCCCAAGCATTTTGGATAAGGGAGACTAGACCCATATAAAGAATAAATGTATAGCACAGTGCAACTGTATCAGCCATGCCCGACTGACAAGGCTGGACATGTTGAGGATAGGGCAATATTTCTTTTCCAGAAAGGCAGATATTAGAGCATTAAACTGAGTCAAGGTGAAGGCTCTGTGGTATTTTTTGGATTAGAGTAGTTCAGAGGATAAGACTCAGGAACATACACTTCAGTAGGACCCAGAGGATGGGCTCAGTTAGCTAGATTATAAGCAGAAACTCTGACTTATAAGGGCACCCAGTCAGGTTCACAGCTGAATATCTGCTGTTGAGGTTCATTCTATCCATTATGTAACTTTTACTGCCAGAAGCACAGCAGTGAATGATATCCAGTTCATCACAAATCAATATCAGCCAAGTTAATTTCTAACCTGAGGTAGAAAAGCTCTCCCCGTTATTAAAAAAATAACAACATATTAATAATGGTAAATTAAATAGCAATTTGTACCTCTTTTGTGATGCCCCACTGTCGGGGGTAACTGCTGCCTGGGGTAACTGCCTCTCCCTGACAGTTGTTGCACTGCTATCTGTACTTTTGTTCTTGTTATTTGCCAACATTTCAACTTCATCTTATGGCAATATTGTGAATGAGACATCTCCAAGGGCTCTTAACATCACTTGCCCCAGTCTTGTAAACTCAGGGCCATGAGTTCCTTGATTGAATCAGTCCATCTTCCTCTTTTCCTACTGCCTTAGCTGAGCATTACCATCATTTTGTTTCATTAAATGTCCAAAGTACAACAGCCTTATTTTAGTCATCCTGGCTTCTAGCTGAGTACTTCTAGTTCAGGCTTGATTTGTTCCAGGACCCATTCATGTGCCTTTTAAAACAATTCATGGTATCTGTACAATCTGTACTTTCACACTGTAATTTATATATTATATTCCAGTTGTTTAAAGGGGTTCAAACATACTGCCTCACAATTGTTGGTGTTGTGTGCCTTCAAGTTGTTTCTAATTCTGACATATGGTGATCCCAGGGTGATCCTATCATGGATTTTTCTTGGCAAGATTTGTTCAGAGGGGGTTTGCCTTTGCCCTCCTCTGAGATTTACCTGAGGTCACTCAGTGGGTTTCCATAGCTGAGCAAGGATTTGAACCCTGCTCTCCAAAGTTGTAGTTCAAGCTCAAACCACTACAACTGCACTGGCTCTCACTGCCTCAGGTACTAAAATAAATTAACCTAAGGAGATTCACAGAAGAAAAAAAAATCCCATTCTTTCCTATGCCTTGCATCCTGCCATGCTGTATCTTATACACCTTGACTCCACACATACACTTGAAAGCTTTTTGAGGGGACACATGTCACAAAAAAGCTGGCCTTCCATGAATTTCCTTGTAATAGCTGATTCTAGGAATCTGTCTCTAGTACATCAGCCTTTTAAATTAGGCCAGTATATTTTTCCCTATTAGAGATGTAGGCTGGTGCTGCAAGATACTTATCTGTGCGAAAGCACCTGATGAGCCCTTGCCTGAAATTTTAAACACTGCGTAACTCTAGCTCTATTTGTAATGATGATGCCAGTTTTGAGTATTGTTAAGTATCTAGTTGGTCTCAAATGACTTTGGTGAATGTGAGTAAATTGTACTTGGAACAATACAGAGAGAGAAGTCTAAAATCCAAAGGAAAGAATAGGAAATGACAATGAACCGTCCTTGTGTCCAATTTTCTGGAAATGATTTCCTACTGGAAGGACAAAATTACCTATCGTGTAGGATGTTTGCTAAAACGAGAGCCAAAACAAAGAGACAGAACTTGCTCAAGGAACTTATTCAGAGCTTGGTAACATTTTTGGACTACAACTCCCGTAATTGATGGCCTGGTATTGTTCATCCAAAAAAGTATCTCTGATTCAGCAAACTAGATTTCCGAAGCCTGGTGCCTTCTAGATGCATTGGACTACACTCTCTTCACCCACACCAACAAGGTTTTAGATTGGAGAAGTCTTTAAAACACTTGAGATACACACATGCAGCATACACAAGCCTTTTTCTCTCTTTCTGTGAATAATCAGGATTCGTTTGCATTATTAAAGTTTAATAGAAATCACTGCTTACATTTTTTTTGCTTACCACAAGCATTTGCCAGCTTGTTCTGAAGGATTCATTTGACAGTAAGACATTTGTAAGGGATTTTACTTCAGATATCAGTCAAGTTGGAATGGGGTTATGATGGATTTTTAAAACAGATATTTAATGCAGGTCAGAAATAGGCAAATTGTAGCCCTCTAGAAGTTATTGGACTCCACTTCACATCAGTTTTAGCCAGCATCACCTGTGATGAGGGATGATGGGAGCTGCAGTCTGAAAAGACCTGTAGAATCACAAATTGACCAACTCTGTTCTGAAGGCACAGAAAACCTAACTTCAGTGCTTGTGTAGCCTGATCCCATGTATGTTAATGTGGAAGGAAATCCCATGAAACTCAGTGAATTTACTTCCAAGTAAACATGCACATGATTGCAACTTCGGTTAACATTTCATAGCTTTTTTTTTAATGGAAGAGTTAGTCCTTACCTCCAGGAAAATAAATGTTAAATATATTCAATTTATATTGGTGTAGCTGTACACAAAGACTACATTTATGTGGAGATTGATGTTCTTACAGTTTTACAATAATCAATGTTCTGTGGCAGTATGTGAATTAGAACAGGCTGAACTAGGGATGTCTGCCAACACCAAACTGCCTTTTATCATTAATGCTTTTTGAAATGCTTCTTTAATGCAAACACACTCAAAGGTCATGCGAGGGCAGTTTAATTTTTGTTTGCAAAAGGATCTGTAATGCAAACTCCCTTTTCTGCTTTTGGCCCAGCATTTCAAAATTGATTCTTATGCCTGGCTGCTATAATCTTCACTTTGAAGGCAAACTTTAGGTAAAGTTTGTTTTTCCTATTAGGTAGAGGAATGAGACAGCTTGAGCAGTATATGAGCAGTAAAGGGCCTTTTTGTTGGCTACGCTAGAGCTATGGACCTCCTTTTACCGAAGATTAGGCTGAACTTTGTTGTCGTTGTACATCTTCAAGTCATTTCTTACTTATGGTGACCCTACTATTGGGTTTTCTTGGCAAATTTCTTCAGAGTGGGTTTGCCATTCCCATCCTCAGAGGCAGAGAGCTAGTAACTTGCTCAAGGTTGCCCACTGGGTTTCCATAGCCGAGCTGAGATTCAAACCCTGGTCTCCAGAGTCATATTCCAACTTTCAAACCACCACACCATGCAGGCTCTCTTAGGCTAAGCTAGTCTAACCCAAGGTTGTATGCTTTTTAACACCTTGCCTGATGATGTCAGTGGAGCTTTGAAAGCTTGCAACATGCAATTGTGCGATTTGGTTGTTCCAATAAAGGTATCATTGTTTGGTGGATTTTTGATTAACCCAAGGCTGGTTAGGCCTATATGATCTATTTCTGCTGGTAAGCAAAGACTTAAAAAGAAAAAAAAAGTCAAATGAGTTTTTGGCCACTAAGTGGCTACTGAAGAAGAGTCTTTAAATGGTGAGTGTTCGGTTCCCCCCTTCTTGTTATTAGTCCAGGAATTGAGTAAATTACCTGCCTTGATGGGGTTTCACCCCTTCCCCCAAACAGCAGGTGCACAGTGGGAGTATCCTAGGAGTTTCAATGTCAAACCTCCTCTGAACAAATATTGCCAAGAAACCTCCATGATAGGTTTGCCTTAGGGTCACCATATGTTGGAAATGAGTTGAAGGCACACAACAACAACAACTAGAAAAGGTGGCACACCGAGCATGTGGTGATAGAAAGGTGATAAAGAATTGCTTGTACCACATGGCCTGCACCTTGTTCTACTAAAGTTGTCCTCCTGTCTTCAGTTGGCAGAATATTGTCCCACTGACAAAGTGTAAATAAGATTCAGCTGCCAGTCCATGGAATGGAAGGGTGGGCACACAGAGCTTACTTATGTTTCACCCTGGGCAGCAAAACACCGTGGCTAAGCCCAGGAAACAGGCTTGGAGTTCAAACATTAAAGAGCCATAGAGCAGGAACAGAAACTCCCAGCCGATGTCTTCCCTATCCGGATCGGAAGCTTCTTCTGTTTTTATCTCCAATCAGTGTTCAAAAATTTACCCTGTATAGCACTGAGTTGTGCTTGGCAGCCCATGAAACTGCCATTCTGGGGCTTGTTCCTGAGCTGGTTGACTTAAAAACTGAGCTGTATCCATGGTGGGGAAATGTTCAACATGGGTATGAATTACACTGGGCCTTGTCTGCATTGCTTTGGCCAAAGCTGTTGTGTTCCTGCCTCAGTTTCCTTAGCATCACTTGCCGCTGGAGTGTAGCTCTTGAGGTTCTTTGCAAAATCAGAATTGAAAAAGATTCCTTACTCCTGCTGTTGAGTTTCCTAGACACCTTTATTAATAGGTAATCCATAATGTCAGCATGGTGTATTGGTTTGAGTGTTGGACTACAACTCTGGAGACCAGGGTTCAGTTCCCAGCTCAGTCATGAAACCCACTGGGTGACTTTGGGCAAGTCATACTCTCTCAGCCTCATGGGAAGCCAATGACACACCTCCTCTGAATAAATCTTGCCAAGAAAACAACATGATAGGTTTGCTTTAGGGTCACCATATGTTGGAAATGACTTGAAGGCACACCACAACAATGTGAAGCTGAAAAGCAGATCAGTTATATATCATGTGCACTTCTGTAGGTCATGATTGCGCGATTTTCACAGGATGTCCATTTAAAACCCTACTTTTTTCCACGTGATAAAGTCCATAGTGTAGTAGTTGGACTGAGACTCTGCAGGCCACGGTTTGAATCCCGGCTCAGCCATGGAAGCCCATTGAGTTATCTTGGGCAAATCACACTCTCTCAGCCTCAGAGGATGGCAATGGCAAACCTCTCTGAAGAAACCTGCCAAGAAAACCTCATGATAGAGTTGCCTTAGGTTTGCTATGAATCAGAAACGACTTGAAGGCACACAACAACAACAACATCAATACCAACAATGATGATCCCCAAAGCTGAAAGAGTATGACTTGTCCAAACTCATCCAGGGGGTCTCTGTGCTCTCTATAGCAGGATTTTTGCATCCAAGATACTGAAAATATGCAAAACTAAGGTTTACTTACCACGTTTTTATATCCCCTTTCTCCCCACACAAGTGTCAGATGACCAAGCATTATAACTGAACAAAAACAACATGGAAAGAACCAGTAATCAGGAGATAAGAAAGGAAGGAACAAGAAAACAAACATATCCAGGAACCAACCCCATTATTATATAATGACCAAGTTAACCTGTTGCTGCTACTACATACACTTCTGTATACAATGTGTCTGTTTATAAGACAGTAATGAGTCTGCATCCACCATATGAACATTAGTAAACCAGTCTTTGGATGTAAATACTGTATACACTTCACTATAAGTCGACCTCATATATAAGTCGAGGGCAGGTTTTGGGGCCAAAATTATGGATTTTGATATGATCTGCGGATAAGTCAAGGGTAAAATTTAGAGGCATGTAATGAAGGATGCAAAGGACGAAGTAAAGCAAAACAATGCCAAAGAGGTTACAAGATTCCAGCAGGCATAACTATTTGTGCCCATACTAAAGGCTAGATGGATGTAGAAGGGGGTCAGTGCTTCCAGGGCAGATTAAATTCTTGCCTTTCACCATATATATATATATATATATATGTACCGTACTTACATTGACCCATGGATAAGTCGACTCAGGTTTTCAGGGTCAATTTTTTAACCTAAATTTTCTAGACTTTTACATGAGTGTCTTCCTTATTCTGCTCTCTTCCAGGGTTGTCAGGTGAAATGAGGGACATCACCCTTTAATGATTAGCGTGGCGTTGTGGTTTGAGCACCGGAATACGTCTCTGGAGACCAGGGTTCAATTCCCGCTTGGCCATGAAACCCAACCTTGGGCAAGAAGTCACTCTCTCTCAGCCTCAGGGGAAGAAGGCCATGACAAACCTCCTCTGAACAAATCTTGCCAAGAAAACCCCATTATTGGGTCACTTTAGGGTTGCCATAAGCCGGAAATGACTTGAAGGCGCATAACAACAACAACAACAGAAACTACAATAATGTGTAATATAAGATCAGGAAATCTCCAGTCTTTTGGGGGGGGGCCTGTGGGTGCATTTAGAAAGCTGAGGAAACTGCCTCATCAGACACTGTAACAAAATGGCTGCCACAAGGGCCTCTCCTCAGTGTTTCATCCATCAATGTGGTAACTATGCAAGTCACACTCTCTCCGCCTCTGGGGAAGAAGGCCATAAAGACCATAAATAAAGAAATATCTCACAAACTACAGTTCCCAAGATTCCATAGCCTAAAGGATAAACATCTCATAGTTCCCAGGATTCCATAGCATAAAGTGGCATCAAACTGGATTATTTTCTGCAGTGTAGGTCCCAAACTGCAGAAATAATCTGGTTTGAGGCCGCTTTAACTCTTCTCTGGCTGAAGGCTATGGAATTCTGGGAGTTGGAGTTTGTTGTGGGCCCCACAACAAACTCCAGCTCCCAGAATTCCATAGCTTTGAGCCAGAAAAGAGTTAAAGCGGCCTCAAACCGGATTATTTCTCCAGTGAGGATGCAGCTTTGAGTCCTTTCTGCCAGGATTAATCTCCTCTTCTCTCCTTTACTCTCCAAATGTTGACTTTCTATATAAAGGAGGACTTTGTTCCTAAACCCTTGGAGGGATTAAAGGACCAGGAGGAACCAACAGGGAGGGACTAGTAATGTTGAATTAACAAAAGGAAGGGAAGAAAGAAAACAAACACAACACAAAACAAACACATTTATTTCCTTGGAGCAAACTTCCTCCACTCCTAGCAATAGACCACCGACCTCATGATCCCCACTTGAATAAATCATTCACAAGCCCCGCCCATCGCCCCGCCCCTTCATGCCTTTTTCAGGCATTATTTTCCTCTTTTTCTCTGAAGGAACGGGGCGGGGCTTCTCCTCCAAGCTGTATTCTTGTCGCTCCTTCATTGGTTGGACTCGCTGCCACTCTCCGAAAATGGGGAGCAGGGATTGGTCAGGAGGGACAAAGCGAACCTTGAGGAAGAGGGACCCAATACCGCCCCTCCTGGCGTGACGACACTGGGATTTCCCCGCCCACATTCCACAGCTGGAGAGCCTTTGGAACTGGCTTGACAGAATGGAGAGCGAGGCCGAGAACGTGGAGGAGGGGGGAAATCAGTGTATGGACTCTGATTGGTCGGGAGAGTTCAGAGGCGTCTGTGATTGGCCGGAGCGGGGGGGCGGAGTTACGCTTTGAGGGAGGGGGCTGGAGGGACGGCTGTGGTCGATGTCAGTCTAAGGTTGGAGGTCCTGTGAGGAGGAGCTCTTTGGGGATATTGACTGCCTGTTGCATCCCCAGCCTGGGAGGGGTTAGCAGGGCTGTAGGTGGAAGCAGCTGTCTCCCTTTGGCCTTATGGACCGAGGCTGCGCCTCCTCCTCCTCCTCCTCGTGACTTGCTGCTGAGGTGTCTCTCTCTTTTGCCCCCCACAAAAGTCTCCCTCTCTCTCGCTCCCTTCCCCTCTTTGGGTCGGAGCAGCCATGGAGGTCTTGGAAAGTGGGGAGCAGAGCCTCTTGCATTGGGACCGGAAACTGAGCGAGCTGTCAGAACCAGTGGACTCCGAGGCCCTGCTCTTCAACACGGTGAGGGCGGGCAGGCAGCAGGGCCCGGTGGGGAGTGGAAGAGGGGAGGGCTCTCCCAGCCCCAGTGGCCCTTGGTGGCCACGACTGGGTCCCAGCCCCTGGTCCTTTTGGGCTTTGGCTGGGTCCCAGCCCCTATAATCTTTGGATTCTTGGCTGGGTCCCAGTCCCCATGACTTTTGAGATCTTGACTGGTCCCAGCCCCTAATCACTTTTGGGGTTTTGAATGGGCCCCAGCTCTCTTGACTTCTGGTGTTCCTGACTGGGTTCCAACCCCTATCACTTTGGAGTTGTTGACCTGGGTCCCAGCCCCTATCACTTTTGGTCTATTGACTGGGTCCCAGTCCTTGTAATCTTTGGGTTGTTAACTGGGTGCCAGCTCCCATCACTTTTGATTTTAATGACTGGGTCCCTGTCCCTATCACTTTTGGTCTGTTGAATAAGTCCCAGTCCCTATAATCTTTGGGTTGTTGACTGGGTCCCAGCCCCCATGACCTTTGGGTTGTTGACTGGTTTATGTCCCATTGTTTGATAGAAATAAGATCTATCAATTAATGTATACTGCACTCCTCTGTTTTTTTTGGGGGGGGGGAGTAAAAGGCATATTGTTTTAACGTTTTTTCCCTCCTCACCAGTAAAGGGAGGAGGACTTTACTCTGTCTGTGGGTAGAAGAACATCAAGTTTTGGTCAGTCCACATCTGGCTTCAGAAAGTTACCCTCCTATTAGTATTCCTTGGGTAGTCATTAAGTAGGTGGGGTTTCTTTTGGGATGATCTGGCTTTGGCATTTTGTTGCATACTTTGAATCTTTCCTCCTCAGATTTTCTTTTTTGTCTTTTCCTTTTAAAAGCAGTTTAGTTCAGTCTGGTTGGCATTAGGCGTTTAACTGACATATGGGTCGGGAGAAGTTCTCCCAACAGCTTCGTAGCTGAAAAATGGAGGAGATGGTGAAGTTTGGCATTCCAGCAGGAAGGCAGTAGAGCAGTTGACGCAATGAGGGAACTTAGGTGAATGTTTCCCCGTCTCTCCCAACCTCCCAAGGCCTTTGTGCCTATCTAATAGTTCTCTTGCATCAGGGCAGCTTGACATAATTCCTGTTTCTTGAAAAGAAGCTGTTTATGTAACCTTTGATCGGAGTTTTTCTTCCCGTTTCTTCAAATTAGGAGGTTAAAGTTGTCAGCAAGAAAAGTGCAAGCTTTGGGAAATATAATGCTGTGGTTTGTCCTCTGCTGTCCCATCTGCCACCAATTTACTGCCATTAGCAGAGCCAGTTTGGAAGGCACCTCCAGATAATAGTTATGATGATTCTGAAAGGATACTTGGGAAAGACATAGTGAAAAACAAACATCAGCAGTTGCCAGTTTATAGCAGATGTTTGCGTGCCCTTTTCCCCCCTTTGCTGAGTGCCATTAGTTTTAGCAGAACAAAGTCTCCATGCAGAACTTTCTTTCAGTTGGTCAGCAAAGGAGGACTAAGCGAGGAAATAGTTAGCTTTATAGTATGAAGGGAAGAATAATTCGGAGCATGTGAAGAATGCTCTGCCCTCCTACAAGGAATCATGACTTGTTTGTCTTGGAGCAAAAAGCATTGGCGAAGGTCCTCTTTAAATGTGCTGTATAGCTTTTCTCTGCAAACTTCTTAAAACGTTTGGGGAAAGAAAACCAACCCCAACCATGCACTGTGAGAAAACGCATTTGAAAAATACTCCTTCAGGGTGGGCTAGCTGTAGAATAGATATGTTTATAGAAGGAGAAGCTCCCCTTCCCCGGTACCTTTTAGATGGATTGGAATACAGCTCCCATCATCCCCAGCAATGCTTACTGGGGGTGATAAGAGCTTTTGTTAACACTTTAGAAAGGAAACGTCTGGTATATACTAATGGAAATCCAGAAAACTCAAATCCTGCCTACATAAATTAGCAAGCCC
>NC_056526.1:24394451-24486406 GCF_019175285.1 Sceloporus undulatus | reverse complement strand
TAAGGAAGGAGCAACTAGGCCTAAAGGCCCTAGATCCTGTCTGATCTTGGAAGCTAATCAGGGTCAGTCCTGGTTAGTACTTGGATGGGAGACTACCAATTAATACTGGGCTTTATTTCAGAGGAAGGAATAGGAAAGACACCTCTGAATATTCACCGCCTAAGAAAATCATGGGGTTACCACAAGTCAACAGGCAACTTGAAGACACTTAGACATAAGGAAGGAACAACAAATTACTCTGGGCAACAAATTCCTGCCTAATTTAAGTAACATTTCAATGGGATAATTTTCCTAGCCCTGTAGTACAAAACTCTATATCTTAGCATTCTGGAGTGGGGGTGGGGGAAGTAAGAAATATTAGCGTTAATCGTTAATTGGCTTTAGTTATTTACCCTTTAGTTTTGACTGTTCAAGTAATTTGTGTAACCCAAAAGCTAGTATGCTATCAGACTACATTAAGGTCTTCCCAGCAGATGATAGCCTTAACTCTTGGGAACAAACGACATCATTTTAAAAAATACTGGGAATACCTTCTTTGCAACTTTTCCTTTTGTAAATGTAGTAATCACTTGAATAGTGTCTACACCAGTACCAGAGTTTGTGCACATTATTTGTTTCATTCATGAATTGTGTCCATATTAGTACCAGAATTTGCGTACATTATTTAATTGATTTATGGCCTGCTTTTCAACAAGTATGCGACCCGCAGCATCTTACAATACAAGATTAAATTCATGATGGCCACATGAATTTCATGGAGTTTTCTTAAGCAAAGAATACTCAGAGGTGGTTTTGTCAGTTCCTTCCACTGAAATACAGTCTACAGCACCTGGTATTCTTTGGTGGTCTCCCATCAGACTACCACCCAGTGTGGACCCTTCTTAGCTTCCAAGATCAGATTAGATCTGTTGCCTTGAGTGTATTTAGGCACTAAATCTATGCACATAAATCTTAATTTATGCACATAATTTAATTTCTTTTCGGTTTATCCCTAGAAACTCCTCCCTCTTTCAATGCATCCCTGGCATATATGATTGTCACTTAACAATGTGATCAGGAATTGAACTTGGCTGGGATGTATAGCTAAGACTTATCAGCAATTCACATTGAATTCTGTGGAGCAAAGTAAATGGATTATAGTTTGTCCTATGTTGAGAAGAAGAGTGTGTGTGAGGGGATCCAAAGATGATAGTATTATCTATCTAAAAATCTCAAGGAGTTTCCCCCTTTAGCTTTTTCAAATATAATGGAGTAGTTACCATTCAGTCCTATGGAGAAATGTAAGGGCTGTCATTTAGGATAATATTGCCGTGAGTGCAATGGTTGCTCATCATTTCTGATACCGAACGTCTCCTAGTGTAGTATTGACATTCCTGGAGGAAATGTAAATAAAATGAATGGTGCCCCTGCATGGGCTCTAAAATTCTGGACCTCTTATCCATCATAGTGCTAACAGCTTTTTGAGAGTTTGGGAACATTACTTTTTTTGGAGTACAGGTCCCAGAATCTTTCAACTAGCAATTTCACCATTTACACTGCATTTTTTTTTAATTATAGTTAAAAATAAAGTTTCCAACTTCTGAAGTTTTGCTAGTTAAATGCTACATACACATATTACTAGGAGAAAAGTTTCAGAGCTCAGTAGAAGAAAACTTGGTTTTCATGCAGAAGGTCCCAGGTTCAATCCATGGTATCTCCATTTAAAGGATCAGGTGGCAGATGATGGCGGGAACATCTGCCTGACAGTGTGTACCAGATGATACTGTGATAGACTGACAAATACTTTAACCTGAGATAATGTGTCCTTTGTCCAGAGATCAAGACTAGTTGCTGCAAACTTGCCATGTCTTGTTTTACAGAATTCTGCAGCATGTACAAGGGAAAGGATATGCATAAAAAGGAACATGAAGGGAAATAATGATTTTATTTAAAGACGAGTGACTTAGTTTATAAATGGGTAAGATGCAGTCCTTATTGCAACTCTCATCAGTCCTAGCCAGCATAGCCAAGGTGAATGATGTTGGTAGTTACAGGCCAACAACACCTGGAAACTACATTTCCCCCAGCTCTAGTAGTAAGCCTCTGGCCTGGCTGTACCACTTCAAACTGCAGATGGAATGCCCCTCTCTATATAAATAAGTAAAAAATCCCTGTATATTGATGTTTATATTGAAGGTTTTCTATCTGACATGTTAATTTTCTCTACAGAAATGTTATTTTCTCCATAGAAAGCTTTGTATGTACTCCTCACAGTGTGAAGTGGTAAAGTCATTTTAAAGTTAAACTTATTGTTTTTCCCACCCTTTTCATCATTATCTGCACCCAGTTATCTGGAAACTTGTATCATCTTTAGTTCAATATAATTTCAAAGACTGACTTTTTTAAAAACAGAATTTCCAACTTGTTAAAGATGTTTCTGTTTTCGTGGCAGTTAAAGGCCGGGTGTTGCAACATCACATGCTTTATATAATTGTAAAAATGTGAGAAGATGGTACTGTCTGCCTTTCATCACTTGACACTTCTCATGCTACTCTATCCAGTGTATTTTTCCTGGACAATTTGGGGAGGGGGGTATGGGAGGTTTGTGAGTTGGCAATAGCATTAGCACAGGGAGATTTTTTTATGAAGCACTGTGTTACAAGGAAAATGGTTGAGACTGATTTCCAACATAATGTTAATCCATTGGAATTCCTTCCGCCTTGCATGAGACATTCAAATACTGGAATGCAAACTCCTGCTGAATAGTTTACCAGGCTTGACCCATACACCCAGCCATTAGTGGGAGAAACTTTCTGTTGCTTGCATGTAATACTCATTAATTATGTTGTAATTGACAGCTTTGTTATATCCCAAACTTGTATGACAGATTACAATGCATAAAGGAAAATGGACAACGATTAACACATTTTTGTAAACCCACAAGGTTCAAGCAAGATGCAAGAATTTTTCTCCTTTAGCCTTGTCTGCTCCTCCAAAAAGCTGTCAACTGAACTTTGAAAGCTATAACCAAAAAAAGTTTTTAAAAGGTATTCTGGGCCTTTTGTACATTTTTACTGTCTCCTCTTTAAGTATCACTTTTGCTGTGTTTCATTTATTTCCTTAAATTCTGCCCTTACTTGAAGGAGCTTTAAACAACATGCAAAAGTTTTCCTTCACCTAGTATTTTCACTGCAACCAAATGAGGCTGCGGTGGTAGGTTAGGCTGAGAGAGCTTGAGTGCCACAGTGTTGAGTGAGGTTTATGGCTGAATGGGCCTTCCCCAGTCTGGTGCCCTTTGATGTAAAACTACACCTCCCATAGGCAAGGCAATGATGAGAGTTGAGTACATTGTCATCAAGTGGAAGGAGGTTACTTGAGCTTACCTGATGTCCAAATTTTGGTGAATCTAATATCTCCCACTTTAAAGCACTTTGCCTTCTTAATAGCTGGGCATAACAGAGTGATTAAAAAAGAATGGTGCAAAACCAATTAAGAACAACTTTACTTTTGCACCATTCTTTTTTAATCATCTGGTATTTGCATGCCTCTGAATGATAATCTGAAATCCTTTGCAGGGTGTAATTAATGGGACCAGTCTTCCATTATCTCCTGGCAAGTGTGTATCCATGCGAGGAATGAAATGATGGGACAATATTGGCACATACCTATGAAACTGGGCTTTCTACTGATCCTACATTTTGAAATAAATTCCTGATTGGAAATTAGAATCTTGCCTACTGTGAAATACAGATGTTCCAACTGTTTCATGAAAGATACTATTCCTGAACCAGCAAAAGTGGGTCATGAAGACAGTCTTGCTGCAGCTAATAGGACTCAAGTCACTACCAACCAGAGCTTGGGAAAATGGTCCTGTTGACTCAGGATTCTGGGAGCTTTAGGCTCCAAACGTAACTTTTCCAACCTCTGCTAGTAATTGTTGCTGTATTGAAGCCAATGGTTCTTGAAAAATAAAGTCTGAAGCTATGTCATCTTAAATTGCCAAAACCGTATGATCAGTGCACAGATTCTCTCCCATCACCTAACTTTACTCAGCAGAATGATAGCTATCTTGTTGTACTAAATGAGAATCCAAATTTCATCATACTTGTGACGACATGGAATGGGTCTGGATGTTTTATGGGAGTAGGTATCTAGGACACAATGCCCATGTGCCATATATGTGCATTTATGGACTGATTTTTGTAGACCGGAACAATGCAACTACCGTATTTGTAGTGGCTTTTGGACTTGTATTTGTGTGTGTTCTGAAACATCACTTTGACTGTTGACCAATGCAGTTCTTTTAAACAAAGGAGGTCTCAAAACCACCTTCTGATACGACATTACAGTATGTGGATCAATAGATTTAGCTAGATGGTAGCCTGTTGTTTAAATGTGGGGCAGAGAGAGAAAGAAAAAGGGGGAACATATACAGTGGAATGATTCATACTTGTGAAGTACAAACACACTTGCAGGACAGTAGAAACAAAGAATTCACCTTGTTCATCAGAGAATCCAAATTTAGCTCCTAAGCCCTGAATTTCTTTCCCTTTCCCTTGAAATGGCAGCTGAAGTCAGCAGGATAAAGAACTCTTTATGTTGAGTTGGAGTCTCTGCTACCCCAGAGAGGCCCTGAAGGAGATGAATCCAGGTGCAGAAAGTTAGAACCTAGGAAGGGGAAGGAGCAGGCAGATCGTTTTAAGGAAAAACACACAACATTTAATAATGCGGGTTTTCATTCTCTGGGCACTTCAGCAGTTTTCTGTTTTGCATCAGTGTGCCAGTGTATGTAGTAGGCATTGTATTTTAAATATATGAGACACATTGTATTTTAACTGCAGAATCCTAAACGAAATTGGAAAACACAACACAGAAGTGTTTTAAATATTGTAGCATAGTGGTTTGAGTGTTGGACTAGGACTCTGGAGACCAGGATTTGATTCCCAGTTTGGTCATGAAAACCCACTAGGTGACTTTCAGAAAGTCACACTCTCTGAAACAAATCTTGCCAGGAAAACCCATGATAGGGTTGCCATAAATTGGAAATGACTTGAAGGCAATAGCAATAGCACTTTACATTTCTATACCAATTCATAGTGAACTAAGCACACTCTAAGTGATTTACAACATGTAAGCCAATTGCCTGCAACAAGCTGGGTACTCACTTTAATAATAATAATAATAATAATAATAATAAGAATTTGTATTCTGGTTTTTCACAAAGGAATCAAAGCGGTTTCCAACAGTATAATTAAAACATCAAACAATTAAAAATTACAATTTAAAAACCCCCAAACCCCAATCCTCCCCCCAATCATAAAAACAATGATCAACCCATAAAAAGAGATTAAACATCCAAATGTAAAACTGTTCAATAGGAATACAGTAAAAATTTCGGGCAGATTAGTGCAAGAAATGAGGGGGGATGGTATCAATCAATTTTGATATTGGAACAATAGAGGTATCATTAGAGGGGGAAGCAAGTCTAATGGATCTAACCTAGTCTGGAAAGGCCTGCCTTTTTACCACCCTTCAAAAGTGTGAAAGGCTGAGTCAACTTAGAACCCTGCAAGGATCAAACTCACAACATTGTGGCTGCAATACTAGGATTTAACCACTGTGTTACCAGGACTCCTGACCTATAACAAGTAGTTTAAAACAACAATAGCAAAACAACAAGTAGTTTAATTGTCCTTTAACAATAGCTTTTTGTATGTTTGAACTGTATGTGTTTTTATTAGTATACATTTTAAGTTTCTGTAAGCAGCTTTGAGTTACAGTTCTGGGTGGAAGGTGAAAAATTAATAGTAGCAACAATAATACTTTCTGTATCTATTCAGGAGTAAGTCCCATGAGCCTTCCTTTTAGGTATGTGGGCGTATACAGGTTGGGTGCACAACGTGGGGCTGCACATGTGCTACCTGTAAAGTCAATGGAAATCTAGCCACTTATGCCTATACACACCCAGGCTGTTTCAGGTAGGCAGATACTGTTACTTACCTTATAAAGCTGGGTGAGCAGGAGCTAATTGGTTTTCTGCAAAAAAAAGTTACACACCCCTGATGTGGGTGTAAATTCTTAATGCTGTTACCTTGCCTTTTAAAATTACCATTTCATTGAGAATTTTCTCTTTGATGGCTTCTGTACACAGTTCATATGCTAGAACTTTTTTTTCAGAGGGAAGCTATCTTTCTCTCTCTGTGTGTGTGTGTGTGTGTGTGTGAGTTGTGTGCCTTCAAGTTATTTCTTCCGACTTATGGCAACCCTAAGGTGAACCTATCATGGGAGTTTCTAGGCAAGATTTGTTCAGAGGAGGTTTGCCATTGCCTTCCCTGAGGCTGAGAGAGTGTGACTTGCCCAAGGTCACCCAGGGGGTTTCATGACCAGAGTTGTCGTCCAACACTCAAACCGCAGTGCCACACTGGCTCTCTTTAGATATCCCAATATTACCTTTGTCACCTCTGATAAATATCTGGTGCAACACATTTGGCTTTTAGGCCATTGTTCTGGGTACAAATGATGTGTGTCCTACAGGCTTTGTTAACTGATGTATTTCACAAACACTGAAGTGTTGATGTAGTTTACAGTGTTGGAAGGCTATAATTTTTATGCCATGGGTATTGGAGCTTTATGGTAAAGTAGAGATGTGCTTCTGTGTGAATATTTCAGATGACAGTATTTAGCTGCTGGGGAAAACTGGTAGAGCTGATTGGGATATTGCTATCTTCCAACCAGCTCACTGTTGTATATCTCTCTTCAGGGGCTGGCACTGATCTTCTACTTTCACCCTACACATCACTTTGCAAGCATGAGGACTAGCATCATAATTTATAGATTACAAATCCCTTGCAGTAGTATAGCTATCAGAGTGTAATATATTAATGTTTAGTAATGAGTAATCCTTTTATTACTTTCCCTTTGCTACTTTTCATTGTTTCTGTGACCTGATCTAATTTCATAGTCATCCTGTTTAAAGCACTGCTTGTAAATTTGGTAAATCTTCATGGCTGACATCCAGGTAAGTACCCTCCAAGGAAGCACTGATGCCTTTATTTAAATGTCCCACTTTAACACTGAACAAGCAATTTAGGACTTCATTGTTCTTCTTGAGAAAAAAATGCTATATTAAGATTCCTTTTAAGGTTCACTGAGGAAAAGGAAGACTGTTTAAACCAGTTTTAAGATTCTCAATCTGGATAACCCTTTGGAGTGGCAAAACTGGTCAGTAATTCAAGTCCTTTCCTTTTGAATAATAACAATTCTGCTTATGTAAGTAAAATAAAGGATCAGCACACATTTAAATCCTTTTACAGTGTTGATCCTGTGCTGGCCAACCAATGTCAACATATTGATATGGATGGGAAACTGTGATGTTACGTTGCTTTAAGGCAATGGGAAGGTCAGGTTCCTTGTTACCAGGAACTTGTAAATGTCAAAGGATTACCTGAGTATTTGAGTCAAACCTCTTCCTCATGATGTGGTTTTCAAAAATTAAAACTTTTTTTAAAAGCACAGTTTCTGTATACTTCAGTTTACATTTGTATAAATGCACTGTTGATATACTGGATGGACTAAAAATGAAATGTATGGTAGTGAAACTGGAGTGGGTATTTGGCACATTAACCAAAGGATGTGTGTCTTACGTACAGTATGTGTATCTCTCAGCCCTGCCACTGAGCAGAGTGGGACAGATGATCCCCAATGTCATGAAATGGATACAATTTGTTAATTAATCAGGGCTAAATCCAGCACTAGTCCTACTTAGAGTAAACACATTGAAAGGAATGAAATTTGTTAGCCACAACTATGCGACATCGACTTCAGTGGACCTACTTTAAGCAGTGTTGGAGTTAGTAATTATTGAATTTTTACTGCCAGGAAGAGGGAGAGGCATTTATGACATTTTTTGACTTGGGTGCCAAAAACCACAGCTGGCACTGGGTTTTATTATTCATTTGTATCCCACCTTTGCCTCAGCCCTGCGACTCAAGGTGAATTATAAAAATTAACTTCTGATACAGATAAAAGCTTATAGTGCTAAAAACATACAATTACATTATCAATAGAAGTGAAATCAATTGAAAACATATCCATTAGTACAGTATAGTCCACTTTTAAAAGTCCTTTTTGCATTCAGTAGGCTCAGGTAAAATCAAAGTACTACAGTTGTTGCTCTTCATTAATAATTTTTGCTGTCATGACCACACTGTGATGTTGCTTGGCCATATGTGCCTGTTTTTTTCCTGCAAAATGTTAAGAAAATAAGCAATCATGAGTGTCTTTTCAAGTTATATAGTCACTCTGTGAGAAAAGGAATAACAGGAGGTCACAGAATTCTCATTGAATGCAGGATGTATCTATATCGTAAGAGAGACCATTTTGGAAGACATCTTGGGTCAGATTTGTATTCATAATGCTGGCTTGGCCATTTTGAAATTCACTGTCTCAGGGTTGCTGTGAGAAGGAGGATCCAAGTACAGTATCTCATAGCCCTAAGCTACTTGAAGGAAAGGTAGTATACAACAGGTATGTTTTAGGATTTCTGAAATACCATGTTGTCCTATTTGGTTTAACCATCTTTATAGATCCTTCTTTATATGCCACTTCAAAAAAGTTCAGTGCTTCATGCTAGTCGGGGCCTTTCTCTGCACAGGCAACCTAATTTATATTTCTTCTGAATATAATATAATTTATGATATAACTTATATAACTGAATATAATTTAGCTTCTCATTTTTTCTGACTTGCTATGCTCAGTCTTTAATTGTTCTTCTAATATGTTTGTGATTTTATTGGCTTGAATGATCCAAAATGACCTGTTAATCCTGAACATTGGTCTACAAATGTTTCCACTGACAAATAACTACGGTAATTCAGGTGGGCTTAAGAGCTGTGTTATACATGAAAGACAGTGAACACACACAATGTGTGCCTGTTCAATTTTGAGGGATCCTCATACCTGAAGCTTGGAAACAAATATGGTTTCGGATGAAAATACATTTTCCAGTCAAGATGGCCATTGGAATAATTGGAAGATTCTGGACATTTTAAGTCTAAAAGACTAATTGCATATGCATGTATCTGGATCTGATACTCTGCATTTCAGACACAGGAGCGTACATAATTAGGATGCATGTGACAAAGAGTTCATGGTTCATCTTCCAGCAGGCCTTGTTGCTTCCTTGTCATAAGTGTTTCGGTACCTAATGTTCAGAGCAGAGAGGTTGTTCTTTGGGATGAGCTGGGGAAACTTTGAGCCATCCTTATCTCTACAGATAAACTACTCAATAAGACTGGTTAAACATAGGCGCCAACTTGTAGTGTCTTGATTTCCTGTTTTCCTATGAATACACCCAGCCTTTCTTCAGATAAGGTCTGTCAAGGGTAGGAGTTCCAGATGTTTGTGCATAGCATTCCCTCAGCCCCACCGAGACTGGCCAAAGGATGGCAAGATGGAGAGCCAAATATTTCCCATTTATGTTTTCTCTGAAGAGGTTGCCTTCTGAGTGGATTTTTTCCCCCGTGACTCTAAAAACACTGTTTACAATCACATGGGTTTTTCTTCTTTAAGCAGAAAGTATTGGCGCATTACAGACGGGCCCATGAGGCGCTGTCATCGCGCTGTCATTATGCGTGAGGGGTGGCGCTTCCTGATGCGCCTTGCCCCTCGTGCGTAATGACTACGTCAAAATGGCGGCGCGCATACAGATGGGTACCGCCATTTTGACGTAGCGGACACTCTGTGTCCGCATGTTGCGCGGTGGGAGTGACGTCGTGAGTGCGCGACTAGCGCCTTGCAGCGTCTCTTCTGGGGCCCAGGAAGGAGCGCGATTTTCGCGCTCCTTCTTTGCTGTGTCCAGGCACCGCGTGGTTTGGATGCTGCGGTTCCTGGACGCAGCAACCAGCAGTGCTGTGAGACTGCCCCTTCTGGGCCATCTGTAACGCGCCTTAGTTTTCAGAGATACAGCACACTTCAAAAGAAACCAAAACACACACCAAACACAAGGTTCAGTCATTCATTATTAAATTATTTTAATTCTATAGGTTAATTGAATTTAAATTTAAATTTTAGTTATGCTTCCAGTTACATCTTTATATTTTTATTATTTTGTCTCTGAATTTGTTTGCATTTTTGTAAGCCACTTTTAGTCTCAGTTCTGGAGAAGAGGTGGGATATAAATGGCAAAATAAACAAACACACACCATTATCTCCTATTGTGTTATATTCAGGCCTTTGGGAATGGAGCAGAATTATACTGCTTTGTATGGAATTATTTTGACATACCTTAACTTCTCAGCGTAGGTTTTCCCAGGTATCTGTGCTATTGTCTCAAGTAATGTTCAAGTAATGCTAACTATGTAATCACGTTTCTTTGGAATCAACTCCACTATTAGGATGGGCACGTGTCTTTTGTTATAGATGACAATTGTCTAGTTGAAGGGCTGCCCAGTCTTAAGTTTGGTTTAAAGTCAGAGAGAATCTTAAGAAGGTAGATCTGAGGCTTAGATTTTGCACATCCAATATTCCAGACAATAAAGTGAATAGGCACACAGCTCACCTGGGTGCCATTTTCCCTGCACATAAATCTGGACTCAGTGGCATGTGTATAAGTGTGTGTATGTGAAGGTGAACATTATGCGTTTTCTAGTAGGGCAGCACTGTTCTTTTCCAGTGACAGTGCCACCCAGTGGCAGTGTGAGATCAGCATTTTCAGTGGGAATAAACAAGTCATCCCACACAGCAGGGAGTGGAGAAACCAAACCCAAATGCTGATGCTTTATTTTTATGTGTAAAATGTTATTACCTCATTTGGCCCTTTTAGAAGCTGTTCGTCTTTATTGCAGTGAATGACCTGGGTGACCGATGTGCTTGTCACTTTCAGAACTGCTCAGGGATGACAAAAAGGAATGAAAATAGGTTAATGCAGCTTTAGGTGACATCATATTCAGGGTGATTTCCCTTATGCAATCCTTTTCTTTTCTCACACAGAAGCAGACAATGGCTTTAGAGTTCCTAAAATTGATGTGGTTTTATTAGTACCTTCCTTATTAAGTGCAAGTGACTTCCCATTGTATTGTATACCTTCGCTCTGTTATACCAGGTTCAGCACAGTATGAGATGTGATATCCTCCAAATATTTACAACTGATATCATTCCCCACTGTTTCTTAGGCTGTTCTGGCTGAAACAAGAGGATATCCCACTAATATCTGGAAGGCTATCTGCCCTCAAGCCCATTTTTTGCATAGAGGTGGTATTGTGGTCTCTGTGTTGGACTATGACTTTGGAAACCAGGGTTTGATTCTCTGCTCTGCTGTTGAAACCCATTGGGTGACCCTGGGCAAGTCACACACTCTCAGCTTTAGCGGAAGGCAATGACAAATCTTTTCTGAACAAATTTTGCCAGTAAAACCCCATGGTGGGTTCAGCTTAGATTCACCTTAGCGTCACCTTAAGTTGGAAACAACTTGAAGGCACATAATAACAGCAAGAGCTAATAGTGTTGAAATAAATTACAAACAATTTTCTTTTTCTAAAAAAACCCAAAGAAATAGCCACTTGTGCTTAGTTTTTCTCACAAATGTGTAGCCGGGAGATGGGAAGAGCAATGTCCTGCTTATATTATTTGAGATTTTAAATTACTGAAGCAGTGGCTGATTTCCCTAAGAACATCTGTTCCTCTAATCTTAGAGTAATACTATCTGACTAGACTTACCGTACCTGTATCAGTTGTGTTTCTCTCTCTGGTTTTTCATAGCTAAAGTTTCCTTTCTCCCTAATGAACTGTGTGCTTTTGTCATCTTGCAGTTTTCCTCACAGCTGTATTTGTGATTGAAACTTTGTGATCTGAACGATTTGCATGCATGGCAGATTTCCATGTGTTCTGGGACTAAAATGGGACTTCAGTTTGTGAACTGTATGTAGTATATCTCCTTGTCTAATTAACAAACTGTAAGCCACTCTGATAGCCTTGGCTGAAAAATGGGGTATAAATAAATAATAAAAGTAGTAGTAGTAGTAATAATAATAATAATAATAATAATAATAATAATTGTCTTCATCTTACACCATTGCTACTTTTTATGGAAAGCTGAAAAGGTAAGGAAGAACAAATACCAAGATATAGGTATGTGTTCTGAGTATATTCCTTGGTCTCTCATACTTAACGGAATGCAGCGTCTTCAATTAAATGCGAAGATGAATTTGCTTCTTACATTGACGTCCCAGACCTCTTAGCCCCTTCCTGTATAAAAGCAAAGACCACCACCTGATATAGAAAATGCTTCATTCATAAGTTATGTTTGTCAAGTAACAAAAGGCCTTTTCACTGAGCAAGCAACCTGGCGCCTGCTGGCCTTCCAGATGTGAGATTCCATTGTAAGTGAATGCCAGATTCTGGCCTTCCCTTGCTAGCTTTTTCTGCCACCAGCTGGAAAGTTTTGCTCACTTGTAACTCCCTAAAGGCAAACGTGCATGTATGCACACATATACACTTCAAAAATCTACAGCAGAAAAAATAGCTGGGTTGCTTTGGTAGAATAAAAGCTCTCATGTGAGCAAATGTGTTGTGACGAGGTGAGGCCTGGGCAGGCCCAGAACCAAGAATGTTGTGGTGAAAAGGCCTATGGGGTTGAGGGAGTACAGCTAGAAGTTCAAAAAGATGCTTGAATAAATTTAGTTAACTCTTAGTACTATTCAGTGAGGATTTTGGCAGAATATTCCCTGCACACTAACTGCTTCCCTTTTTCAGATAAAAGGTGTATTTGCAGTATCCAAGCCGTTTTGGTAGACACATGCACTTTACATCTGGGGATGGGGCCATGCATGCTATCCTTGCCCCATCTTTTGTCACTTTCTTTGCACAAATATGAAGTGGAGAACCTATCGGATTTACGAGGGCTCTCTATTTGAGTCAGAACATGAAAAAATTGGGACTACCTCACCAAGAACTTCCAGGGATACACAAGATTCTCCTCTTCAGACATATTTTTTTAAAAAAAGTATTTTTATTCTACAAAACATTTACAGTCAAAAAACATACATGCACAACATACATCAACACAACATTAGCTACATTGCATAGCTGTATTGTTCGAGATGGAAAATATTTGACTAATTGTTGCATTTCTTTAATGGACATGTTGTTTTTGTTTGAGGAAAGCAATGATTATGGAGATGGTTTTCCAAACACCTGGACTATAGTTTTATCACTTTGATACCTCAGGTTTGTTGTTTAATGGAGTATTCAGAATTCTGTACCAGAGAGGACAAGTGCACTACCTTGAACTGAAGTTCTGAAGGTAACTTAATTTAATCCTTAATCCTCCTTCACAAAGTATAGTCTGCCCTCCACATTTGCAGCTTTCACTTTTGCAGATTTGGTTATTTGCAGATTTGATTAATATGTTATCTCTAGGGATCTCTAGGTCCTTGAGCATGACTTTATGGCCAACCTTCACCAAAGGTTTCATTGGAGGACCTAAAGATTCCTAGAGAAAACACTTGTCTAGGCATTTGTAGGTCCTTTAGCATAATTCTGTGGTCGCCTTCTGGTGGATGTTAACGACAGAGTTGCCCTTGAAGACCTAAACATTCCTAGAGAGGTGTTTTCTCAGATTTAAAAAAATAGTGCGGTTTTTTAATTTGTGTTTTCCCCACTTTCACAGTTCGACTAATGTGGGGGGTCTCACTGTACCTTGAGGATTGTAGTTTAGGAGAGTGCACTGGAGTTCTCACAGGAATTCTAAGTACTTCATTAAACTATGAATCCCAGGCCTGTTACAGACTGCCCAAATAAAGCTGCTTTGGGTCTCTTTGGAGGTATGCTATTTAAATGATGCATGGGTCCTAAGAGTCCGGAGGTTGCGCCAAAACCACACTCCATTCCTAAGCACTGGAGGGCAGCTTTGGTGCAGCTTCCGGATTCTTAGGATGCATGCATCATTTAAACAGCATACCTCCAAAGAGACCCGAAGCAGTTTTATTTTGGCAGTCTGTAACAGGCCCCAGATTCCACAGGATGGAACCATGGAAATCAAAGTGATATCAAATTGTTATAAGTATGTAGTGCAGGTACACCTGCAAGAAAGGGAAACTGTAGTCATACAAAGGCAAGACCCACAGGCCCAAGGTGGCTACAGCTCTGGGCCTAGAATTTACTATGATTTGATGACAAATTATCCTGGCTGTATTGGTATGTAATGCTGGGCCATGGTTCAGCTGTATTATGAAGGATCATGCATTCTCTTTCCTCCTCGACTATAGTTGCTAAGAAATGTTTTCTAGTTGTTGTTTTCATTTTAGATTTACTGCATTGCAGAAAAAAAGGCTAAGCTAGTTAAATCTTTGTTCTTGTTTTGTTTTTCTATAACCCAGAGGGGGCACTTTAGAATGCCTTTAGAACCTCATAATTCTTTGAAATGAACTACATACCAACTGAATTATCTCTTCTGTAACTATGTGTGTTTGCTAACAAATGAATGTGAAAGAAAAATGCAAGCATACTTCAATATATGAATTACTTTTCAGGCCAAAAGGGTGGGAATCACAGACCAACAATGCAAAATTATTCTTTTGAGCAGGTGGTGGGGGGAAAATGATTCAGTAGAGAAAAGGAACTTGAAAAACAGCATCATGAAAGAAATGCAGGGCTGATTATGGAAGGCTCATAATGTTCTATAATAGGAAAATGTTTTTAAGAAGCAGACACTGAGAAGAGAGACACATGTTTCAATCCTTGGTTTCTGTACTATCAAAAGATAACAGCTGTGTTTACATCCAGGCTGTAGCAAATCTACATCTCACCATCCCTAATGCTTGCATCAGTTATGTCTCTGCTTATTAGGCTATTGCTTAAATAAGATGCTGTGGAACCATTGTAGATGGTGGCTACTCTCAGCTTATTTGAGTAAGCTTTGTGTAGTGATTAATATTTTTGGAAAGCCATATAGGCAAGTCTGGAAAATTATGACAAAACTTCACTAATTAGCTGAATGTTACTTTTAGCGAGGTGTGAAAGTGACAAGTCAGATTTCTATGATGAAATGGTAAAAATCTTAAAACATTGTCATTAAAATTAATTAGTTGGCTAACAATATTTTTTTAAAAAGCTACAGTAACTTCTGAGAGTGGAAATATAAATTACGATAACTGTTTTTTGTTGTTGTTGTTATTGACCAACAGGGTTGCCTGCATTTTTGGACTTTCCTTGCAGGGGTGGCTCTATAGTCTATGGTCTATCCTGATGTGTGCCTGTACTTGAAAGTTTGTTGCTGCCCAACTATGCTTTGTTTAAATATCAGAAGACTAGTAGATTTTATTAATTTTCTTAGTGATGGAAAGTAATATCTGTAGAATTCTCCTGAAATTTTTAGAAGACGTGTACCATATATGAGTCTGCCAGGGCACTTACTTGAGTGAAAGCTTGATCATACATAGTGGTGCTTGCTTCTGAGTAGACATGGGTTGCACTTTTGTCCATGCTCATAAGTATAATTTTTTTTAAAAGTGTAAAATTCTTCTTGCCTTTAAGTTTTTTATAGTTATGTTTGTGCCTTTGAAGTTGCGACAGTCTTTTGCAAATGGACCTATTTTAAAAACAGATAAAATGCAGTTGTAATGTGTATGTTGCAAGGGAGCTACTGAGCCTGCTTTGGTTTGGCAGGTGTTCGTAAAGCCAACCTGCATATATGACAATAAAAATGATAGAGGAGCCTTCTCTAATGAGAAATGCAAAGGTGTTTTTCAGTTTCAGGTTCTTGCTAATTATATAATATGATATTTTCATTGTTGATGATGGTGGAACGAACTAGTTTCCTTTTTGGCTTTCCTGAAATTAAAAAAAGAGTTAGAGACAATTATGGCCCAGTTGTCACTGTGGTTTACTGAAACACTTAGCAATAGAGGTCAGCAGCTTGTAGGCTTCAGATTTTTAAAAATGATGTTAGTTAATGTTGACAGTTAGGAGTGTGTGTGTGTGATGTGTGTGTGTGTGTGTGTATATATAATATATATCTATAACTGTAACACTAGCTATTTTTGAGACACTTGAAAATGTAATGATGGCTACATTTAAAAATAACTGTCTGACCTTTGTTTGCAGTCCATCAACATTTGGAGGGCCTCAATTTGCCCAGCTCTATCTTAATCCATGGTAGCCAGCAGAATTTATCAAGATGCTGATATTTTAATGGTCATGTGGGTTGCCCCAGGATTCAACTTTGCTCCAAAAGTCTTTATCTAGCTCACTGGAAAAAGGCAGCTTTTAACTTCAGACAGGCTTTATTTAGATGATGGTTGCTGGCATTGTTTTACAACTGAGTCTTCCTTGAGGAACAAACATGAAGCACTGACTCATAGCATTAAAATAAACATTCAGTTGAAGGACTAAGTAACTGAAAACAGGAGCTGCTTTTAAGAAGCAAAATGACTGCTACATCCCACTCACAGCACCACTGACAATCAGAATGAGATAATGGCAACACTTGCCTTAGGAAGAGGACAGGAAAGATGAGGGTAGTAGTGGTAGCTATCACCATTGTCAAATGAAGGCACATACACATATTTCTCCCACACATTAAGTTAGAGATGCTCACATTGTACCGAGTGATCAGTTTGAACCTTTAAAGTGGAAGTGAGCAACTGCATGGAGCTGAGGGCCAATTTTGCATCTTTAGTGGGCAACACTGACCCATTTTTGGCAAACCAAAAGTGACTAGGAGTCAATCCTGGATTTAATTTACATTACTTTCATTTGTTTTTCCCCAGATTGTGAGAATGTGGGTAATAAGCTAGGCCAAAATGCCATATTTTAGATTGCTTTGAGAGAGAAATTGCGCTTTTCCAGGATGTGGTGACCAGGCTTGCTGAAGATGTCTTGGTATGAAAGCTGCAGGAAGAACATTTGCAAGAAGGCTTCAATTAGCTGCACATATACATCACCTCCATCCATTGTAAAGCCTTCCCACATTGACTGCATGACAGTGAAACTGTCCTCTTCTGTTATAGTAGTGAGACAGATTTTTGTTTTTGTTTTTGCCTCTAAGAAGCATGCAGCGATTTGGGTAGGACAGGCCCCTCATGCAGGTTGCATTAATAGTGCCAGATTTTCAAGCATGCATTACCTTCAGACCATTTTTGGACAAATCCTGTTCAAACTGAAGAAAGTCCCATTGTATATGAATGGAGTTTTCTCCTAAGTTTGGGATTGCACTGTCTGGTGGATTTATTCACTTCTTCAGTATGACGGCTGTGTTCATATGAATATTTATCTATTTTTGTGTGGGTTTGATTGAATTCCTTGCTGGCATATTCTGGCGCTTGCCATCATCCAAACACTGTTGGTGTATATAGTTGACATACTGAATATTTGTGTCAGCTGTAATGGAACAGGAGGGAAAAATGGAGTGAATGAGTAATTGGAATCTTATATGCCAGAGAAAATAAAGGGCAGCAAGTGCCCATTCAGAGGAATGAACTTGTACATTAGTCGCTTTCCACTGTGTTTTTTTAGAGAAAGTTTTGAGACTTTGTTCTGAACCTCCACCTACCCAACACTTCCCCAAATATTTAATCTATCACTTTTTTGGACTTTCAGTGAAGATTTATTTTGTTATTGTTAACATGCCTGTGAGTTGACTCTGACTTATATAGATCTTATCATAGAGTTTCCTTGGCAAGATTTATTGAGAGGAGTTTTGCCATTGCTCTCCTCTTAGTCTGTGAGGGTGTGATGTGCCTAAGGGGCTCTTTCACAGTATGTACTAATACCACTTTAATACCTTTTTATAGTCCTGGTAGCATCCTATGGAATTCTAGGTTTGGGGTGGAACTAGAGCTCTCTGGCTGAGGAATCTGAATAACCCCTCCCCACATCCTTAAATCCTGAAAATACATAGAAAGGAACCATAGTAGTTAAAGTGCAACCATAGTGCCATAATTGTGTAGTTTGAAAGGGGCCAAAGTTACCCAGTAAGTTTCCATGGCTGAATGGGGGATTCAGGACTTTATCACATGAGCCCCTTTCATGCCGTCATCACGCAAATACTTTGAAACTTTTGGAAACTATTTGAAACTGAAGTGTGGTTGATGACTTATAGGTTTTGGTTTAAGATACATTTCAGGCCTAATAGATACAGTCTTTTATGGTTCCTACTATCTGATGTTTTCTATGCCATTGGGGCTAAATTTTATGAAAGTAAGTAATTTCTGTGGGTTTAAATTTTGATTCTCTCCTTTTACTAACCAAAAAGGAAGTGTCTTGAATCTATTAGGGTCTGCCTTGCAGAGAAACATCAACTGACATATCCAACTCCTCTAGAGTGTGTTCTCCACAGATCTCAGTAGCCCTCCCTTGCAGGGTAGGATTCCAGATTATTTTCAAACCCTTTCATTGCTGATGTCGAGAAGGCCTTTTTGTTTGCAAGATTGAATGTGCTCCCCTCAAATGTGACCGGGCAGATATTGCAGACCCCATTTTTGAATCTGTGATCAACTCCAGTTGTTCTCCATCATATTGTATTGTTTTTGTCCATTGTATATTTTCTGAGGGGGAAAATTGTTAAGAAGGTTATTGGAAATTAATATCTGTTTGGACGTGTTATCAGTGGAATACTTATTGGAAGATTGGAACCGCATATTACCAGGCAAGGGCCAATTCGGGTGAGCAACAAGATTATGGTTAAATTGAATAATGATCCTAAGTTTTTATTGAAACGTGTTGTTGTATTCCTTATAAAGGTTTACTGACTGACTGACACTAACATTCTGATTTCACAAATAGCCATTAATGCATGTCTTTGAAATCATGTGGGTTGAGGAGCTGCCACTGCCATTGCACTCTCTTCACTCACTCCCCCCCTCCCCACCTCCCTTCCCTATGCGCTACCTAGCATGCCTTTGTTTGTCTGGTTTTTAAAAATGCAATCTGCAGTTGTAGTAATGTAATTTAAGTTGTTTTTTTTTAAAAAGAAAGCAAGCAATTAAAAAAAAAGAACCTCGTTTCGTCAGAATATAGTGGGAAAGGGGAATGAGGAAGGGAAACTGTGCCCACCCACAATTATCAATCTTAGACTTGTTGGCAGCACAATGTTTTCACTTGAAGAGTCCTAGGACTGCTGTGCAATTGAGAGCTATTGATGATTTTCCTCCATCAATGAAAAGGATGCCATAACCCACAAGCAAACAATGGGTTGGAGGCAACATTGTGTGATAAGTATCACCGAGAGCACTATTGTGACTATTTTATGTTGTGGGTTTTAAGCTGCATGGAGTATGATAATCTCTCAGCCCATGTCTTCTGCGTCCTAGTCCACCATTCTAACCACTACACTACACCCACACTGGTTTGAAAAGTGTCATTCAGCAGAATCGGCCCACTGTTATATAGCAAATTTTAAGTGCCCTCAAAGGCAATAATTTGGTGGTTGTTTTTTTTATTACCTAATTTTAGTGTGGGAGGGGGGAGATCCATTTATGATTTTTTCTGCTCAGGTTTCAAAATAATTTGACTGACCTAAAGGTACCATGTTGCCTGCCTTGGTGGAGGGGATTGGCATTTATTGTTCACCAGGCATTGAAATGTCTTGGGCCAGGCCTACATTTCAGAAAGCATGACTTACAAGTTGAACTGGTACGAAGAGGAGAAAGTGCGAGACATGCTTTTCTAGCCCCTTCTCCTCACAGAGTTAATATGGGCTAAACCTTTAGTTCACTTGTTCATCCAGTACTCTACTTGCTTAAAATCTGCCCTAGGCAAAGCCGGTCCAAAAAATTTAATAGATAAAAGGGAGAGGAATGAATACCATTTCAGTCTTTGTCGGCAGCCAAAAAAAGTGACCCACTTTGATCGATGTAGTATGTTTGTTCATGGGGTTCAGGAATAATCACATCCTTCATGGGCTAGATAAGTAACTGGAGAAGAGCTGAAGAAAGTGTTCATTACTTCAGTATTTAGTACTCTAAATGCAACTGGAGTGTTGAAAGTCAGTGAGGGATGTATTGAAAACTAGCAATCACACAATTTTTTGAAGTTGTATGTGGGCGGAAGAAATTGATGTATTCCTTTTTCAGTATAAAATGACTTGTTCTAGGTAAGATGCCTAAGTGTTGCTTGCGCAGCACCATAGAAATTGAAATACATCTACATAGGAATGTATAGTATTTAAGGCTCAGGAAATTTCCTTCAGAACTACGGATAGTTTGAGGTGATCTCTGT
Source organism: Sceloporus undulatus (assembly GCF_019175285.1). Lineage (NCBI taxonomy): Eukaryota > Metazoa > Chordata > Lepidosauria > Squamata > Phrynosomatidae > Sceloporus > Sceloporus undulatus. The sequence continues at coordinate 24,466,213 of NC_056526.1, read as the reverse complement.
ACAAGTTTGTATTCAGAATCACTCTTGCCAGTTTCTTGGTAACTGCCACAGACCCCCTCTGCTTGTGTTCACAAGAATAGAATTGGAATTGTGAATTTTTTGGACTACTATCTCCAGGATCCCCAAAAGTAGCTCTGTCTTGAAGCACAAAACAAGCCCAGAACTGCCAAGAAGGTTAGCAGGGATTATTCTGCAGCAAAAGCTAAGGAAAGATCTGTTTGCCAGACCTGCTCCAATGTGTGTGTGGTCTCCTCCCTACACCGGGGTCAGTTCCTGTCAGCCCTGATTGCTATAACTGCAAGCAGGCTCTAGAATCTCAACCCAAAATTTTTTTTTATTCTTTTACCTACCACCTGATCCTTTTAACTGGGAATTTTAAAGACAGACTGTGAATATCTTGCATTAAGACAGTCATAAAATCATAGAGTTGGAAGAGACCAAAAAGGCCATCCAGTCCAACCCCCTGCCATGCAGGAAATCACAACAAGCATCCCCGACAGATGGCCATCCAGTCTCTGCTTAAAGAAGGAGACTCCACCACACTCTCAGGCAGCGTGTTCCACTGTCTTAACTCTTCTTACTGTCCAGGAAGTTTCCTTAAAAGTTTGGTGGAATCTCTTTTCCTGTAGTTTGCATTCATTGTTCTGTGTCCTATTCTCTGGAGTAGCAGAAAACAGGCTTGCCTGCTCCTCCTCATCATGACATCCCTTCAATATTTTAACAGGGCTATCATACACTCTTAACCTTCTCTTCTCCAGGATAACATCCCAGCTCCCTGAGTCGTTATTCCTCAAGGCATGGTTTCCAAACCCTTCACCCATTTTAGTTGCCCTCCTTTGGACACGCTCCAGTTTCTCAAGTCCTTTTTTAATTGTGGTGCCCAGAACTGGACACAGTATTCTAGGTGAGGCTTCTGACCAAGGAGAATGAGTGGCACTATTACTCCCTTGATCTAGACACATACTTATATTGATGCAGCTAAAATTCATTGGTTAACCCCAGCCACTCAGTTGTGGTCAGCTTTCAGCCATTACTGCTTGAGACATCAGATAGAGCTGTTTCTTCTTCCCCAGAATTGTTCTATGCCAGTGATTTAAGAAACACGTTTTTGCTAATACAACCTCCTTTTTTCTTGAACTCTGTCCTACTTCTCTTGTGGCACAAATCACCGAATACGGTATATGTGGGTGATCCTAAGGGGCCATTTGAAGTCTGTCTTTTTGAAAGCCATAACTGGCTAGCCATTGTCTTGCTGCTTCCTCTCCTGAACTGTGGAAGTGAGAAGGCTTTCTAGCAGTAAGTAGGGGCGAAACAGGAACCTGCAAAGATTTCCTGTTTCGCCCTACAACTGGGGGCCAAGCCAAAAAATAAATAATTAAAATAATTTTTTTAAAAAATTAAATATAAATAAACCAGGACAAATGTAGGACAAAATTTTCAAATAGAAGACACTTTTAAAAAAAAAGGGAGGACAGCGAAAAATTTGCTGATTTTTTAAAATGTTAAATAAATGCATGTTTCTGAGGCTTTCTATAGACAATTGCCCCCCAAAGGCCCCGGTGGCAATCGGCGGCAGGACCAGGCTGGGGCCGGTCCCAGCCGGGCTCCAGGTGCCCTCCCCACCCCTGGAGTAGACCATCAATTCTCTCCAATTACCTCTGATTTGCTGCCATGACACTTTTGCTCAGCCTAGAACTAAGGAGAGCTCTGAGACCAACAGGTAATTCTTAGGGTAGGGTGGAAACTACAATAATACTGTAACTCTCTTTGTCCAGTCCGCCAGTGGACAAAGGATAAGGCTCATCTTACCTTCCTTTGGCCTAAGCTTGAGACAGTGATATGGAATCTATGAAAAATATTTTCCTTAGTTATAAAAGCATAGCAATAGCAATCAGATTTGTTCTCAAATTAATAATCATTATTGGGATAAAAGAGGAAAAGAATTACAGCATATGGGACAATGTATTTCTTAAAAGATAGCTAGCTTGCTTGCTAAATATCTAGCTGCTATTCTAGTGATAGATTTCTAAAGCTAAACTATAATTCTAATGATAGATTTCCAAAATGATTTTGCATAATCAACTTGTCCCATGGGGACAGTTATTTGCTGTAAGATAATAGATACCAAAGGGGTGACAATAACATCATAGGCCAAAGTGTTCATTTATATCTTTTTGAGAGAAGGGGGCAGAGGCAGGAATGATAAGGTATGGGCCAGTGGCATAGGGTGCTTTTCACACTGCACAGTTGTACACTTCGATGCCATTTTAACTGCTATGGCTACTTTCCATTTGGTGAGCCAATGAATTTCTTTGGCAAAGAATCTAAATACCTCATAAAACTGCAAATCCCAAGATTCCATTGATGGAACAAAGGGCCAATTAAAGTGGTATCAAAGTACTATAACTTTTGCAGTGTGAAAGGAGCTTTATTAGTATGATAATGTTTAGTGTCTTAATAAATCTAATGTCATTTGCAGAAAAGCATAAATTAGATATTTTAAACTGGCTATACACATGGCAGGATACTTCAAAATTTCTGGGTCATCTAGGCATGAAAAAATATCAGATTCAGATTATAAGCTATAGGAATCGCAGTAGTCTGGGAATACAACAAATATATAGGCAAGCTAGAATAGTGGAAAGTAAATACCGTGGATCCTTGTATCTGCCGGGTTTTGGTTAATCAATAATAATAATAAGCAAACAACATTTATTTGTATTACGCTTTTTCACAAAGGAATCAAAGCCAGATTCCAACAGTATAAATAAAACATCAAACAATTAAAAATTGCAATTTAAAAACCCCAACCACCAACCTCCCCCCAATCATACAAAACGTGATCAACCCATAAAAAGATATTAACATCAACATTTAAAACTATCCAACTTCCTGACAGTAAGGGCTGTTCGACAGTGGAACAAACTCCCCCGGAGTGTAGTGGAGTCTCCTTCCTTGGAGGCTTTAAGCAGAGGCTAGATGGCCATCTGTTGGGGATGCTTTGATTTGGATTTCCTGCATGGCAGGGGGTTGGACTGGATGGCGCTTGTGGTCTCTTCCAACTCTATGATTCTTATGCTATCTCTAGAATACATTAAAATTTCAGGCAGATAGCGGAAGAAATGAATTTTTCTCTAGAGGAGGGTTGTGTGTGCATGGTGATGGTATCAATCAATTTTGTTATCGGTATCACTAGGTGTCATTAGAAGGGAGAGGCAAGTCTAATGATTTAACAGATATAAGCTAGTCTGAGGAAGGCCGCAAAGAGAATCCATCTTAATAGCCATTTTAAGGCTTCCAAGGTGGTAATATGGCGGATCTTGTCCAGCAGGTCATTCCAGACCTGGGGGGGCTGATGAGAAGGTCCTCTGGGTCACTGCTGTAAAGTCTGGTCTTCTTAGGCTGTAGCAGATTCTTTCCTAGGGGACCGAAATGTGCGGAGAGGATTTATGGAAGTAGACGCTCCCGCAATTAGTCAGGACCCAAGCCATGTAGGTCAATTGTATCGAAAACCGCTGAGAAGTCAAAGAGCCCAGCAGGGGCACGCTTCCCCTGTGGGTACCCAAATGGAAGTCATCACTAAGGCAACCATTCGTCTCAACTCTGTACGCCGCCCTAAAAATCGGTTTGAAATGGATCTAGAAAAAACCCAAGACTGCTTGGAGTTGAATGGTGACTGCCCTCTCGATTACCTTGCCTAAGAATGGTTAAAAGCGAGACTGACCTGTAATTGTTTCTATCCAAGGGGTAAAGGGAAGGCTTTTTTAAGCAGTGGTTTAACCACAGCCTGTTTAAGGCAAGATGGAATACAGCCTTCCCTAAAAGATGCATTGATTATGTGTTTTAACAACACACTTGATGGTGTCTCCCCCCTGGCGGCCAGCCAAGATGGGCAAGGGTCAAGTGAGCAGGTTGTTCTTTTTTATACACAAGAGGGCTTGTCCACATCCCTCGATACTAACCACCTCCTCAAATTGATCCAGAATAACAGTATAGATGGAGGCACTGGATGCCTGTACTATTGCCTCTCTCATAATGCTGGCATCCAAGTTGGCTCTTACTGAGAGATTTTGTCTGCAAAGTGTTATTGAAAGCATCACACATCAAGCTTTGGCTGTTCTAGTAAGGAGTTCAGCAGGGGGGCATTTGAGTCAAGTCCCTTACCACCCTGAACATGGTATTCCCCATGTATCCAAAGTCTGTGGATGCTCAAGTCCCATTAAATACAATGGCATAGTAAAATGGTGTCCCTTGTATAAAATGGCAAAATCAAGGTTTGATTTTTGGAATTATATATTAAAAACTATTTTCAAGCCGTGAATACTTGAATCCATGCATTAAAAGATCTGTGGATATGGAAGGACAAGTGTATGTACAGTAAAAGGAAATATATATGTGTATGCCACCCTCAAGATCCAGTGGGATGTAGTAGTTTGAGCATTGGACTTATGACACTGGAGACAAGGGTTTGAATCCCAGCTCAGCCATAAGGATGCAGGTTTGTGTTTAAATTCATCCTGGACCCAGGCCAGTATATCATCTCTGTTGAATGTCTTCTTTCCAGTCTAAGGAGTAGTCAGAAAGGAGTAGTTCAGTCACACTGCACACAGGACTGTAATATACTTTAACTGCCATGTCTGCATCCCATGAAATTCTGGGGCTTGGCCTGAAATTTGGTGAGGCAATTATTTTTCTGGCTGAGGATTTTAAATGCCTCTCCCTACACTGTAAATGCTAGAATTCCTGACAATCAAACTACAACATTATAAGTGGAATGATAGTGCTATAACCTGTGTAGTGTGAAAGGGCCTTAGGAGTTTGTTTTCATTTTTTATTTTCCCTGCTATGAAACTTTTTTTGAATGACTGTTTTTTATTATCTCTCCGCTTGCTCTTTTAAGAGGTCTGAAATCTGCTGTGCTGTCTTGTGCTGAATGTCTGAAAATGTATTTTTGTATGGACCATGCAGCCTACTTGGTGGTGAAATTCAAGTCTTGTCTTTTCTACTTTATTTGTTTTGTTTGTTCGTCTGTTTTTCTTGAAGCCGGGAGCACCAAGTGGAGTCAGCCTTCGACTTCACAAATTAGAAGTAGTTTGAGCCTGGGTATTTGGTATCAGAACTAAATGGAGCTCTCAGCCCTCCCTCCCCACAAAACCTACTTCTGTTTACCTAAGTCTTTTGTGTTGTTAAAGCAGTATAAATGACTTTCGTTTTAATTCCTGTGGCTAAACACTTGGGAGTCAGGAAATCCTTTCTATCGTCTATAAATTACCCACAGATCTACCAGTAGATCCAGGTGTACAATTTGTTCACCTTGTAGTCTATTCCAGCATTTAGACAGCAGCTCTCCATAGAATCAGGCAAAGCCATAGTATCTCTGGTTCAGAGATAGGGATCATGTGGTTCTCCAGATCTTATTGGACTATAAGTCCTAGCATTCTAGGCTATGGAGGCTAGGGCTTATGAGACGTGCAGTGGAAACAACATGCATGGGAAGGCTGAACAATTCCAGTGCCTGGCATAAGTTTTGTGGACAAGTGCTTATCCACACTTCTTTACCTGGTGTAAATTTAAAACTGGATGGCTTCCTAAAGGTAACTTTTAAAAAAACAAAGATGGGGCTTAGTCATGAACAATTCAAATTTTTTTATATGCCCCAAACTGAGTCATTTGTTTCCATACTGCCTTGCCATAGTTTACTTCTAATAATGTATGTTCACTTGCTGTAAAATTTGTGCAGATCCACAGTACTTTGCCCCATGAAATCTTGATATAAGTCACAACTCCTCGCTGTTACCAGAGTTATCTCTGGGTGCATTTTTCTTCCCTTGCCCTTTCATTTTGAACTGGAGATCAAGGCGTCTCTAATTACAGAGCAAAAATGTCTGTGTGTCTCCTTTGTTTTTTGTGCTGGAGTGTGAGAGGTATTTCTTTTTTTAAATAAATGTTGCAGTAATTGCAGTTCCAGTTTGAGGGAGGTAAAAGAGACTTTGCTAGAACCAATCCATTATTTAGAAATGCTGACTGTGCTTCTGTGGTTATCCAGTCTGCTGCTGGTCTCAAATTAGCCATTGTACCATCATGGCCTCTTCCTGGTACACAGTGGTTTGAGAAACTTGCAGTGACTTGAGTGGGCGGAAAGGAGAAAGAGAGGAGAGCTGGAGAAGTCTGTCCTCTCTCAGCATGCATGACTAATCCATGATATCACCCTCCTTCTAGTACATGTACACTCCAGTGGTTTTTTCCCTCCTTACAGCCAGTGCCTTTGCAATCTGAAGATGAATCTGAAATTTATTCCAGTGATGTAATAAAGGGGGGAAACTTGTTTGTCTAGCTGCCTGAACTGGGAAGGGGGGGGAGGAGGAGAATTTGAGACCATGTTGTTGGACTCATTAAGAAGAGATCTCTGCGTCTTTTCTGGTACACATATAAAGAAGGTTTTGAAATTATCTCTGGTCAAATTTCTCTTTTGAAAGTCTATCCTTGCATTTGATCTTTGGTAGTTAGCAAAGCCAGCTAGAGGAAAGCTTTAAAATGAACTTATACTTTCAGGGCCCAAATGACTAATAGAAATATCTATGCTGTGGGCAAGTAAGACACAGCAAAAGTGCGTGAACACTATTCCATTATCTTCTACTTTATATCCCACCATTCCCCTAACAAACTGTGGTTTTCTGAAAGCAAGCAGTGAGCTATGGGATTAGGACACATGAGAATTGAGATATGTTTTAAATATTTAGGCACCAGACTCTGTCTCGTTTTTTTCAGATGGCTTTGGTCATAACAACATTGTAAACTGGATAGAGATATCCACCCACCCACCCCACACATACTCACTATAGAGAAAAATGCCCTTCATCTTTTAAAAGAATTCTTACATGTTTATTTTATTTCAGATTTTGTTATAGAAAAAACACATACTGTTTATAAACCACCTTAACAGAATTAACAAATAGCAAGCTAATCCTGATCCAGCTGGTTGAGAACCGACATGTGTGATGGCTTGAGTGTTGGAATACAACTCTGGAGATCAAGATTTGATTCTCCATTGGCCCACTTGGGTGGGTCGCAGGTTCTCAGCCGCTGAAAACCCTAGTTTGCCTTAGAGCTTTATCACCACTAGCTGAGATCCCATGGGAAAATGGATTTAAACAAGAGTTAAATTCGAATTCAAACAGAACCCTGCAAATTTGGGAAGTTTATCACCACTGAATTGCTGAAATTGAATATGATGTGAAGTTACACTGAAGTTAAAGCGGAGAAAAACACCACCTTTTTATTTTTCGGAATTTCCCGAAAATAAAAAGCTGCTGTTTTTCTCTGGTTTAACTTTCAGTTTAACTTTGCATTATTTCATGTTAGCAGTGACATCGTGTGATAAACTTCGGCATTCCAGGTTTTTCTAATTTAACTCTTGTTTAAATCCCATTTTCCCATGGGATCTCACTAATGTGATAAACTCCTTAGGGTTGTTATGAGTCTGAAATAACTTGAAGGCATACAACAGCAAGCTACAAGTTGCAATCTATCTGTAATGTTATTTTAGGGTAATGAGGATTGCACATCATGACTTAAAAAACAACTAGTAATGTCACTTTTTGTGAATAAAAAGCTTTTTGCATTACTTTTCCTTCTTTTGGGAAGCCAAACTGCACTCTCAGGCCATTTTTCAGCAGTTTCCCCTCAAAATTCAGTCCCTTTTCTTATGTTATTTTACTGGATTTTCTTTTCAAAAGGGGAAATGAAAAGCAACAAGTCATGTAGCAAGTTACTGAAACCTTTTTGGAGCAACAATAGCAGTAGCAAGTTTCTTCTGGAAGTTTGTAATGAGTTATATACAAATAATTACTTTTCAAGGATAGCTTTCCAAGTGTTGTCCTTTAGTGAGAAAGTGAGATTTGTGTACAGTTAGGTGTGTATGCTGTCAGTGAGCAAACCTTAAAAGGTGCATTGTGATCATTCTTGACTCTACTGATGGGAAAAAAGTAATTTCCAATAATAATTAAAGAAATAATTATGGCAATAAACTCATTTTCACATTCGTTTCTGTTGCTTTCTCTTGGATTTTGTCCTGCTGGAGTGTACAGTGTGTTTACCGTTTGTGTGACTGGTAGTACTGTTTATGGATCACTCATGAATCACACATATCTGCCTTGCTATCAACAGTTTTCAGGTTAAAGGCTGCTATAATATCTGGAACACTCCACAGTTGTTTTTTGTCCTTCGCCATTCCAGATGTTATATGGCATTTGCTTGCTGAAACTCAACTCTGTTCATAAATATACACACAAAGAGACAAAAATTATCCTAGTTTTAAATTTGAAAGATGAAGGCTGCTACCCAGGAAATAACAAGAGGTCTCAGATACAATGCTATGGGAATTAGCTGACGCCAGGTGCTCTTCTTGTTTTTTATTTCCTACTGATGTTGTAGCCTTTGCTTGAGGCCTGTTCTGGGAATTAGGGAGAGAGAAAGAAGATGTGACAGTTGCTAAAGAACTACTGTGTGCTTGCCTGGCCTGAAAGCGTACAATATTGCTGCTCAGATTATCTGATGTGGGGACTAACAATTTTTCCCTTAATAGGGACTGGTACTATTTTTGTGCCCGTGGGCTGCAATTCTTTTCTTTCTTTCCTGGAAAGTCACTGTGGAATGGCACCAGTCCATGGACCATCACCTTGAGTTGTACTGGCCTATAGCATCCTGATGCAAAGGGGGCCTTGTTACCTGCGGGGCATAGACTGTGGGAATTGGAGGTGGGGGTTTTGGGCTGAGAGAATATGACTTGCCCATGGTCACCCAGTAGGTTTTCGTGTCTGAATAGGGAATTAAATCCTGATTTTTTGAGTCAGAGTCCAATGCTCAAACCACTATGTCAGAGTATCTTAGTACGTATAAAAAGCTTTGTTAGAAGAGACAAGTGTGAATCATGAAGCGGAGGTGCTGTGCATTGCCACTTTTGTATTAAAATTATTCTACCTTTTGTTTCTCATATCTAATGCTGTATGTAATAGGCCTGCTCAGGTTATCTTTACTGTCCTCGTATCTCTATAAGCAATCTGAAACATTGAAACTTAGCAAAAAGGTTCCCCCTATCACCACCCTACCTGTAAAATCCTTGCATATAAAGTGTATATATGTTTTTATGCTTGCGGTTGAAAAAGGCATGGGAGGATGTTTTTGAAGAAGTGGTAGACCTAGTAACTCATGACTAAAGATGTAGTCTTCTAGCAGATGCTAATATAACAATAGTGCTTGCTATCTTAGACAGTCACTAAGATGTTAGCCATAGTTATCCCTGCCAGTAAAGTAAGATATATACACTTATCTAAATGGATTGAACAGGAGGGAAAGCCCAGTCAAAATGCATTATGCTAGGCTTTCTCAGAATTTTAAAACAAATGCCTTCTGTCTTCTTAGAGCCTTTTATATATGGTGGGTTTTGAAACTAAAATAAGGATGCCATTGTGTATGGCGGAAGGAATGTTGGAATTAGGCCAAACTACACATTAATTTAAAGACATTGCTAGCAATTACTACATATCTACTTTCTTACTCAAAATTAAATGCTGCTGATCCAGTCTGGACTGGGACTCTAGCATGGAGTACATTGGGGCTTTAATCCTCTGTGTTCATTGTGATTGTGGTGCAAAAATGTCATTACCAAAAACCAGTCTAATTTCAAATCAGTCAAAATGGCCTTTTGTGTAATTTCAGTGTATTTTTCCATTTATTTGTAAACAACTCTAACAATTTTTGCAACCTGAACTACCATGGAAAAGGACATTCACCCTTGTTTATTCGCTTATTGTGTTTGAGAACTATGTTTTCCCAAATATTCTCTCAAAGCAGCAAATAAAATGATAATCAAAAACAATTAACCAGTAAAATTAGAAACAAATTTTTTTAGGTGTGGCTTGCCTTTCTTTTTCATTTTCAGGAAATGCGGACATAGCTAATCAGGAGTGAGCATTTGTTTAACGCTGTGGCTGCAACCAATCTGCCGTATGCTACAGCTTTATATATTGGACACACATGGATGTGCCGTTGATTTGTATGAGCTGCTCAGTGGACTGATAGTAAAGTCTCTCTCGGATTCTTTACATGTGCCCAGGAGTTGTCAGTGCCTGGCCATTTCACTTCACATTTTTTATTTGATAACATACATCTATTTCTTGTCATTCTGTATTAGTGAATCCTGATCTGAAGGGAAGGCCTTAATCTGTACTATACAAATACAAATGGCATTTCTGCAGTGGTTGCACAATTAAATAAGAGACAGAAAACTTGTCCTTTGAGATAAGCCCATTGAGTACATTATCCCCACTACTCTTGAGAGTGATTAACTAACTAAACTGGCCTGGGAAGTCCTTCCAATGCCAAGAGTTGACTTATTCTGAAAAAGCCATTGGTAGTGAAGTTGTCCTGAAGCTTTTGGAACAATGGCAACTTTCTTTAGGCCTTAAAAGTTTATCTAGGTTTTAGGAAGACTGTGGTTTTCTACAGAGGTAGACTGCAGGGGTTTGACAAGCCTGGGTGTGTTGGAATGAGGTCAGGTAGCAACTGGAAAAAGTTGTAAAGACTAGGGATCAAAATGGGATGAAAGATATGATTATACATTTGGGCTTCATCATGTTTCTCTTGAAGTGTCGCTTAGCCATCAAACAATGGGTAGTGAATCACTTGGTCAGATGGTTTGCCAGAATGTCTAGGGCCCTTGAAAAGCAAGCAGGGGTACATGGTTTGCTCTCCCCTTCACTGCAAGTTCAAGTATGGAATTATAATCATCAAGAATCTACTGTGTTGGTACTTGCTAGGGAGACAGTTTTGCTATGTGCTCCATTGTGTCGAGGGGACACCAAAGTTAACATCACAGCTAGCTAGTTGTTAGGTAGGACTAACATGTTGTGTTGGTGAAAGTTGATGATTCTTGGCAGTTTGGGCTAGAGGAAGTAGGAAGACAAGATATTGCATATGCTACTGCTAAGTGGGTTCACCTATATTGAAACAGGCTGTCTTTTTTTGTATGGAAGTAACTTGCTTCCACTGACCAGGCTGTTAATGTAATTTGAAGCTGCAAGCTTCTAGCTGACTGTAGTGCCAAGACAAGAATTGGAATAATAAGTACTTCAGAGAAGAGGTGTCAACAAAACTTAGCTTTTTTTGTAGCAGTTAAATATGTAATCAGAAAGTGGGTTCGTACAACCTGATAAGTTAATTCAATATTATTCAGGAAGAAATAAGTTGTTTCTCATTACTGCAAAATTAACTTGTTACATTACTTATTAGTGACGTGTTACTAATGCATTACCATTTTATTGCTTTTTAAGAAATGCCCCCAAATTCTTCCATTGCTCTGTCAAAGTCATAGCTTCAGAACAATCTATCCACAGAACAATAAGGAAAAATTGTGTCACACTAAAAATATGTAATTTCCTATCAGTTGTTTGTTTTCAAAAGTAACATAATTCTGACTGCTTACCTTCTCCAAAGTAACACAATATAAAAATAATTGTTTTTAGCACATAACTTCCAGATTCTGATTCCTTATGCCTAGGGTAAATGCCATTTGTGCACTTGGCCATATTGTTTGAATCAAGTACACCTAGGCCTGAAGCCACAAATGTTTAAGAAGTGAATAATATCAGGTCTGGTTTAGCCCTGATTCTTTCCTGAAGGAATGTCAGTGCAAAACTTAAGTTTTAAGGTAAGCTGAGGATGACGTGTACTTTTGTAGTGTGTTCTTACTAAATAAAAGCATGACTGAGAAATTAAGAAATGTCTTTACCTACAGTCCTGTCATCGGGCATGTCAACAGAAACACTTATCAACTGCAGCTTCTAAGATCAATGGTTGTAATCAGTTCTCTCCTTCCTCCTTCCCACTGGTTGTTTCATTGGTCAGCGAAATTTGTGGAAATAATAGGATAATTTTACTCAGAAAATAACATCTCCCACTCAGAGCAAATACTGGTTAAACATAAAATACACATTGCACTTAGGTGAGGCAAGCTTTAGCTTACAATTTACTGTGTAGAGTCCATTTCCAAAGAAAACTAACTGGCTCTAGGTTGATTTGTGATAACCAACTCGTCACACAGTCTTTTCATTGTAAATATCAGTCTGGATCTGATGTATACCATTCTTAATTGTTTTGTAGAAAAATTACATGTTGATATAGGTGGTAGAGAATTCTGTCTTAGATTACCATAAAAAGCATACTTGGTGTGTGTGTATGTTTTCAGATAGCCAAGTAGAAAGAGATCCATTTAATACTGGTGGAGAATTCATGATTTCCCACCACTGCTTCCAGTGGTGACTTTGCAGGGTTGAAGCTGTAGTCCTAAACAGTCGGCTCTTCTTATACATGGATTCAAGCATACACGGTTTGAAAATGTTCAAAAAAGTATAAATTTCAAATATGAAACCTTGATTTTTCCATTTTTTATAAGGGACACCATTTTGCTATGTCATTATATTTAATGGGACTTGAGCATGCACAGATTTTGTTATTCGTGGGGGATCTTGGAACCAAACCCCAGCATATAACAAGAGTCCACTGTACATTTGTTATTGTTAACAGCGCTTGAGTCGATCATGACCCATGATGACCCTATGAATGAGACATCTCCAAGACTCCCTGTCTGCCACTGCTCTGCTTAGTTCCTGCTAACCCATACCCATGAGCTCCTTAATACAGTCAATCCATCTAGTGCGTAGCCTTCCTCTGTTTCTACTTCCCTCCACCTTTTCCAGCATTATTGTTTCTTCTAATGAGTCCTTCCTTCTTGTGATATGTCTGAAGTATGACAGCCTGTCATCTTGGCTTCCAGGGAGATTTCTGGCTTGATCTGCTCTAGGACCCATTTGTTTGTCTTTTTGGCTGTATATGGAATCCTCACCATTCTTCATCCTATCTTCTTTCTTAACTGTCCATTTCTCATATTCATACATAGTAATAGGGAATACAATGGCTTGTATGATTCTAACCTTTATGCTCAGTTGTATATATCTTTGCATCATAGGATGTTTTCTAGTTTTTTCATAGGTGCCCTTATTCTTAATCTTCTGATTTCCTGGCTGCAGTCTCTGTTCCTTTAAATGTTTGATCCCAGGTATGTGGATTCTTTTAGTATTTCTATTTCCTCATTGTCTAGGCTGAATTTGTGTAGATTCTCTGCGGTCATTATTTTTACATTCATTACTGCTCTTTATGTTCAACAGTAAGCCAGACTTTTTACTTTCTTCCTTGATCTTTCTCAGTAGTTGTTCCAGGTCTGTGAGGTTTTCTGCTAATGTTATGGTATCGTCTGCGTATCTTAGATTGTTCCTCCTATTTAGATTCTCCTATTTTTACTCCTTCTTCTTCTGTGCCCTAGCCTGCTTTTCTTACAATGTGTTCTGCATGTAAGTTGAACAGGGAGGGTGATAAGATGCGTGTCTGACCTGTTTGTCAATTGGGACCCATTCTGTTTCTCTGTGTTCTTTTCTGACAGTAGCCTCTTGTCCTGAGTACCTAGGAGTAAATCCTGTTGACTTTGGTGTTCTTTAGTTCTGATTAAACATGTTTAGGATGGCACAGCTTTAAGTAGAGAACGTCTGTGGGAAGGGAGAAAATCCCCCAAAGGGATTCAGTTCATCCCACTCTTTGCTGTCAAGCTCAGTTCTGCATGACTCATACCCCTCATAGCTTTGTGGGAAGAAGGTGGGTGGCGCTTGGAATTCTGTCAGAATGAAGCCATAAATGACATTTGCTAGCTAGTTAGCAATGCAATGAATGCAAGACTATTAGAAGGTTCTGTGTCTGGGGCATAGATATAAAAATGATGTCCGGTGCAGATGATGTCTGAACTGCAGTTTGCCAGTGAACCAGGATTAGAAACTTGAACCTGCTGTGGGGGAGAACAGGGGATTGTCCCTCAACATGCATGAAGGTCTAGCACAAAAGCCAAGGCCAAGAGGAAGAGCCAAGGGGACTGGTTTTGGCCCGGAATCTGGGCTTCAAGACTACTAAAAGTTGTGAACTCCTGACTAGACATTCTAATTCAGCAGAGAGGAACTGGATCCAGCATTTGGGTGGATAGTTTGCTACAGCTGGAGTGTGGAATTAATGTTTTTTTTTAAATCTAAATCCTAAAATTATGAGTGCAGACTGAAAGAATGGGAGGCTGATAGCTTGCTCCAGCTGAAATGTGGAAATAATGCTGCTTTGTTTAAATTCTTAAATTAAGAGTGCTGTTAAGAGTGCAGGTCCAGAAGATGAGAGGGTGATACACAAAGGCTTTTGTGAAGGAGCACGTATTATCTCCAGTATTGGTGCCAATCTGTGTCATGGGCAGGGTGGCCCTAGGCAGTCTCTATTTGAAATATGTTCCACTCCAAATCTGTTTCATTATAGAGTCTTGAGAAGGAAAAGCACAAACCTTAAGGTTATACTTCTTGTTGTGTGCCTTCAAGTTTCCAACTTATATCAACCCTAAGGCAAACCTATCACAGGGTTAGCTCATCAAAATTTGTTCAAAGGAGGTTTGGCATTGCTTTCCCCTGAGGCTGAGAGAGTGTGATTTGCCCATGGTCACCCAGTGGGTTTCATGGCCGAGCTGGGAATTGAACCCTGATCTCTAGCACTCAAACCATTACACCACACTGGCTCTCGTATCACTCATTTTACTCTTATAAAGGTGACTTCACTAACCAAAGAGTTTGCCACAGATATCTGTAGGACAAACTGGTTTAATTGTAAAGAACTGCATAGTTATTAATTGTGCTCTGTATTTTACATAGCTCAATAAAGGGCCCAGTAAAGATTCTGGATTTTTTAATTAGCATTTTTCTTAGGCAAGGTAAAATAGGTGAGATTTATTTCAGATTCTCCACCCCCTTTGAATACTTCACAATACCAAGCAGGCTTCCTGTTGCTGCTTCTGTAGTACCAGTTTTGCTTTTGTTATAAAATAGCTTATGGCGCACATGAGACTGCTCCAGAGCCTTCATGCGGTAAAGTCAAGAGTAGAGGGTTAACTAAAGTGTAAGCCCTAGTCTGCTCCATGGGGATTCTTGCAATCAGACATAAATAACCTTTTATGCCAGAGGCAGGCTCAAAGAAAGGAATGTTTTGTCTGAAAGGCACGGTATGTGGTATGTGGCTGGTCAGACAGACCTGTTGCTGGAAGCTCCAGCTGGTATGCAGCCAAGGTGTATTTTCTAAGCTCCTTTTTTCCTTCCTTGCTGTTCCAGGGGTTGGAATCCCCCCCCCCTCCATAATAATTATTAATCAAAGGGATTGACATATGGACTTTGGGGAGGCAAAGCCCAATCTTTTTTTAAAAATCCTCTAACTGTAGTTAAATAAGAAGAGCATCATCTATTTGCACAACATGTATTGAAGCTGGTACTTTCTTTACAGAGTAAACTCCATGATCAAATGCAGCCTTCATCAACCCTAGTGCCCTCTAGATTTTGGACTATATCCCATTGCCCCATTTTTGAGAACTGTAGTTCTGCACGTCAGGAGAGCATCAGTTCAGGGCAGACTGTTCTAACATATTTGAATGACAAAATTAAGGATTCTACCTTCCCCTTTGCTAGTGTCATAGTTCATCTCTTTCCCCACACTCCTTCCCAGGTTTTTTCTGGGAAAAACCCGGAAGACAGCCAAGAGACCTTTCTGCTTGCTGTGATATCAGAGCAGCTCAACCAATCCCTGGCAGAAGCATCACCATCAGATCCTTTTGAGCTTTTGCAGTATAGATTGGGTTTGCCTTCATGATTTTTGGAATTGGCAGTGTCAGGTTAGACTGACCTGGACTTTTAACTCTGGCTTTCTGTACACAGCAGCTTGAGGTGATCAAGACCTCTGTCTTAGGGCATTAACTGACACTGATGTTTGCTTAGTGTTACAACCTCTTATAACATTTTCAAGCTGCAGATATGGTGCATTTAGTGCTCTCTTAATCTGTTTAACAAATAGCCTGCATGTAGCCAACCTGGTTAAGGCATTTTAGACACTTACCTTTATATGTTTGTATATACACAATGCACACACACACATATATACACACACACATCTCCTGTCCCACTAGAACACTGTAATGGTGATCTCTTCTCGTGGTACCCTCTTTTTCTCAGATATCTCCCATATTTGCTGAACATGTGAGAAAGGAGCTGGGAAGCTATAACCCCTAATGCATCCACAAGCTACACTCCTTGTAATAGTGTGAAAAGGACTTGCTCATGTCAGTTGTTGCATGACCATGGGAGGTGAATGGTCAAAAGGCATGTCAATATTGTTGAGGACATAGGTAGTGAGCATGATCACATGTCTTCCTCACAGATTCACTAATGCATGGAGTGTGTATATGCGAGAACAGTTCTGCCAGTGTCTAAATGCTCTCTGCTTAAGATGGCTAGTGAAACCTGCATTGTCAGACAAAGCAAGCATTTCACTGTGAAGCCAATGTCTTTGTTGTTAAATTTCTTTTTTTTAATTTAATTTTTATTTTCACACTTATAAAACATCATACAACACATTACAGACAAATTAAAAAATTTAAATATAACTACACATCATATGTATTCCTATAATTTCTCTTTACACTTATTCACTATTAACATAAGTATCAGTCAGTCCTCACTATATCACATCCTTTAAAATCACTTCCGTCTTTGTTGTTAAATTTCATAGCTGAGGTGATATTTTTAATCTCTGGAACAGAATAAGAATGACATCTTCCCTTTTCATTCTCTCCTCGTTTTCCCCCCATTTTTAAAATCCTTTTACAGAGTGCTAGAGACCATTTGTACCACTCAATAAGGTCTTTCTTAGCATAGGCTTTCAATTAGATCTTATGCATTAATTAACCTGGATACATTAACATTAAGAAGTTATTACAGGCTGGGAATAGTCAAGTGCTGTTTGTTTTAAAAATTCTTCTGCAGCATAAGCACTGTGGAGAGTGATCCAGTTCATACGCACGTATCTTGGGTTATTAAGCTGAAAGAGTACTTATTTGTTTGATTTTTATCCTGACTTGTGCCCATGTTTTTCATTCTCATTCTTTCCTCCTTCTTTCTTGTTGTACTGCAGTTGAAGAATTCCTGGTTTAATTAGCCTCAGTTTCCTGCTGTGTCTAAACTATCAAACTATGGTTACAAGGAAAAGAAGCCAGGATCTGAAACAATAGTTTGAAGTTGAAATGGCAGCTGTATAGTTTGACTTTAGGTAGTTACAATGCTGTTAAATTCCTGTGAATCAGGGCTTACTGTAAAATAAAGAAGGTTGAAAAGGGATAACGGACAAAGGTGGTAAAGCTGGACATATAGAATATGACAGAAGCAGATGATTCCACAACTGTTTCTGTGCAAATGTTGTCACTCCGTGCCTATTAAAATTAATTGTTTTGCCACAGAGAGGCAATGGCACAAATTCTGCTTTCTTCCACGGAGTTGTGGGAGAGATTATGGAATGGTCCCAAGGTACAGAGCCTGTTTCCTAGTCTTGGTTCTGCTGCTTTCCAGTTCTCTATTGCTTTCTTCCTACCCATCCATCCCCAATTCCTATTTGAATCTTGTGTTGGCGGTTTTCTCTGGACCACTGCACACCTGTCTTTAAGGTTGTTATTATATGGTTGTCACTGCAAATCTTGTTTGCCTGCTTTCAGCTTAGTTTAATGAAATGTGGGAAAGGACAAATCCATTGGGTACAATTTGAACAGTTAATCCATTTTCTACAGTTAAATCTAAGTCCCATTTCCACATGGATTTAGGAAAATTTTAAAAATTTGCATGAAAACATGTTTTCATGTGCATTTCTTTTGTATGTGTGTGTTTTTGTAACTCACTGCCCAAATATGCCTATTTTAATGCACTTCTTAAACGATATTCACGTTCCTTCTCCCATAACAAAGCAGTTTTGTGTACATCTCCCCATAATGCTTATTTTACGAGCAGCTTTGCAGAATATGGATTTTTGTGCATACAGTAATTTGCAATTGACAGACTTCGTTACAACATTCAAAGAAGCACATCTTTTGGATCGCAGCTGTGTTCTCATCTCTGGTTTTTGTGAATGTGAACTAGTTAGGTTTTGATCAAAATGGTTTAGGTGAATTAGGCTTGCAACATTTTTTTTCCTGCAAAGGCTTTAACATCTTTCCCAACTTGCTTCTATCAGTGTGCTGCAGCTCTTCTGGTTTCTTGGATGGGGACCTCACATGGGCCTCCTAAGCCAGTGATTCCCAAACTCAGGTCCTCCAGGTGTTTTGGACTTCAGATCCCAAAAGCTTCAGTTACCTTGGCTAGTGGTTGGGATTCTGTGAGCCAAAGTTGGGAAATCACTGTTCTATTTTCAACTCAATGAACATATGTTTATAAATTAAACAAAAAGCAACACATTTAAGTAATGATACTTTAGACAATAAAATAATCCCCACAAAGATGGTTTTCTACCCCAAAGATTTGGGAAATCTGTAATTCAGAAAAGGCAGTGACATCAGAAGCTGAGCCAAGGGATGGAAGGGCAGGCAAAGAGAACTGGGGAACAATATGCATAAATACAGTTATGTATCATTAAGTATGTAGGGATGAGGACTTGATTATTGGTATGGAAAATGTGACACTTTGTTATTACATGTTATCTTAATGTCTGCTTATATATGTGGCTGTTTTGCTTTGCTTTCTGTATAAAGTAAGCAAGCCCCAGGCTGTTGTGAAAAACATATTCTTTTTTTGGGGATGTGTGACTAAGGAAAAGCTAGAAAAACATGTTTCCCCTAGAGCTGCACTTCTGAATGTCCACCCTTTTTCTTCTGAAAGACCACAGACCCTATGATACATATTGCGTATGTGGAGAATATGGTGTTTTGACAGCACATCCTATAGTATTTTGTTTTGCTTGGCTGGATGACATATGCTTCGTCATTCGTTTTGTCTCTCCTTAGACAATCTTGGCAACATCAAAATTTGCTTCATAATGTTGCTGCTGACCTTACTCCTTTTGTGTGTGTGTGCTTTTGGCATAAATTTGGCCACAAGCTATTTCTCTTCATCTTTGCAGTTAATATATTTTAAACAAAGTTTTATTTCTTAAATTGATCATGGAGTTTACTATTAAATCCGAATCATGAATGACGTTTAGCCCAGTCCCATGTTTATTGCAGGGAAGTTGCAAGTACCACATCCTTGTTTCTATGTGCCTTCAAGTTGCTTGTCTATTTATGGAGACCTCATGAATTTCATATGGTTTTGGTAGGAGTAATCAATGGTAGTTTGCCATTGCATTCCTCTGAAATATAGCCATCAGAACCTGTTATTCCTTGGCAATCTCCCATCCAAGTACTACTCAGTGTAACCTCTGCTTAAAAACCTTCTGTAAAGGAGCAGTCAGTTCCACTGTCTAAGGTTTTTTGCTTGTCAGGAAGTTTCTAATATTTTGCTAAAAATGGCTTCTCTGCTCTTTCTACACATTGTTATCCTGTGCTTTCTGCTGAACAACAAAAAACAAGTCTGTTCCTCTTCTACCACATAAGATATGGAACATTAGGTCAGTGTAAGCTCAATGAGTTTTTGGTAAATAAGCTTAATCAAATACCAGACTGTGTACTTTTCTGGTAAAGTTACTGAAAACCAAGGGCAAACTCTAAAAAAGAAGGAATGCAAAGACAAAGTTGCAAGCAATTGTGTACAGTGTGTATCTTGGCTACAGAGTTCCCATACAGACTTTTCAGTGACAACACTTGATCCAAATCACCGCAAAATGTGAGTCATACAGTAGTGAAGTTTATAGAACTCACACACACACATGCACACACATATATGTGTATACTGTATATCAACCAAGAGCCAACATGGTATAGTAGTTTGAGCATTTGACTATGGTTCTAGAGATCAGGGTTTGATTCCCCATTCAGCCATAGATACCCACAGGGCCACCTTGAGCAACACACACACTCTCAGCCCCAGAAAGCCACATGATAGATTCACCTTAGGGTCACCATAAGTCAGAAATGACTTTAAACCATACAACAACATGTAAACCAGCCCAGGACATGCAGGTTAAACGTATCAATAGCCCAGCATGTAGTATCGTGGTAGGATGCTTCTGTTTTGCAACTTAACCTGTGTTTACTGGACCATTTCATCCTATGCAAAGTGAATTGAGAACATGTATTCTTTCCTCCAGTGCTAGAACTCTGATTCACCCAGTTAAGCAGTCTGTAGTTTAAGATGTGAGAAAATGAAGTATTTCACAAAGTATCTAAGTACTGAGCAGCTATAATTCTCCAGATGTTGTATGACAACAACTCATAATCCTTCTTCACTGGATATGCTGGCCATGACTAATGGGAGTTGTAGATTAAAAGCATCTGGAGTGCCAGAGATTGTCTACATCTGGTCTAACATGGCATAAGGTGAATTTTAAGAAAGATTGATTAATAGGACCCATAGTCACTGCTCAAAGTGCATAGGCTAAATGTACACAAGAGGGGAAGCAGGATCTTAATGACAAGGCATCTTGGCCTACATTCATTAATTTAGACTATCAGCAGAGATCTTGTGAATCTATGAACTGTATGTGTCATCAACTCTGCAAAATGGGAGGACCCTGTATCACACTGATAAGTCCACAAATAAACAATTGATATACATATAGGTCAGGATCAGGGCCTGCTGCCATGTATGTGCTTTAAATGAATGAAGAAGGATTACATTATAGAGTAGATTTAACAATACAGTACAATGTGACAGAGTGAGGTTCTGTCACTGGTCCCAGATTCTGCCAACCTAGCTACTCGAAAGCATATAAAAGTGTAAGTAGATAAATAGGTACCACTTTGGTGGGCAGGTAACTGTTCTGTGCTGTTGTGCTGGCCACATGACCACAGAGTGGTTTTTGACAACGCTGGCTCACTCAGCTTAGTAACAGAGATGAGATACAATCAGACATGATTTGATAATCATGTTGAAGGGGAAACCTTTACCTAGATCTTGGAAAGGGTTAGGGATGCAGATTCCCTATGAAAGTGGAAAAAACACAAATAAAAACCACTTTATTTTAGTGGAGAAAACACTTCTCTAGGCATTTGTAGGTCCTCCAGCACAACTCTATGGTCAACATCTGCAGGGTGTGCTGGAGGATCTACAAATGCCTAGACAAGCATCTTTAGGAATCTCTAGCTCCTTCAGCGCAATGTCTGGTGAATGTTGGACACAGAGTCATGCTGGAGGATCTAGAGATTCCTAGAGAAAACAAATGAATCAAATCTGCAGATAATCAAATCCGCAAAAGTCAAAGCCACAAATGTGGAGGGCCAACTAGGAAATGACTGCTCAATGACTTTGGTTTCCAAAGACTCTGGAATCAAAAGGTCTGTGATAGTGGCTTTTGTTGCATAGGTACCATTTGTGTGATTGTCTTTGTACCATCTTGGAGCATTTTGTCAGATTTTTTTTTCATTCTTTTCACAGCACTTCACCGAGCTCCTCGATGACTTTTCCCAGGATGTTTTGGGTCAGCTCCTGAATGACCCTTTCCTGTCTGACAAAAATGAGATGATGGAAGTGGAGCTGTCTCCGGCTTCTCCAGCTCCCCTCATTCAGGCTGAGCATAGCTACTCACTTTGTGGCGACTCTCGACCCCAGTCTCCACTCACCCATATTTCAGCTGATGACAATTTCAATGAAGGTAAAAGAACATACTGAATTTTGCCAGCAGATGTCTGTGACTAAGATTATTATTGTGGATTTTCTCAAAATGATAACTGGTCAGAGTACTAGACTTGGATAAAGGAGTGCTAATAGCCTGGGATATTGTGGTAATGTGTTTCTGTGGGTGCTAATTGGCAGATAACCTTTCTTCCACCACTCCTAGTTAGGATTTATATGATCTATTGGTCTGTCTGTGAAGGGTAACAATAGAAACCACAGTCTGAATCAGAAAAAGCAGTTTTTGAATGAAGCTGAAGCCAAACAAAACAAGAGAGGTGTTTTGCAAGTTAACAGTATTTTGGGATATAACTACATCTTATCCTTTGGCTGTGAACTGGCTTGCCTGTTGGAATGTTAAGGCTTGCTTCTACTCCACTTGTGTATTTGGATATAAACTTAAATACAGAAGAATGTCATGAGCCTCCAATAATGTTTACCTACAGGAGGCTAAGCCTTTCAGAGTTGTAATCTGAACCTCTAGAACTTCACACCAGACAGAGAAGTGGGGTGTTTGTAAGGAGGATGAGGATAGAATTGAGAAATACTGTTTGAAGTATTGCACATTTTGAAGACAGGGGTAGATTGTATGGCTCTTGCATATGATGGTGTGACCATTAGGCATCTGGTTGTTTTGCCTGGCTGCCACATGATTTTTCATGGTGGAGAAAGGCCACAGTGCCTTAGCTGACAGCTATTGGCATTTGCATCCTCTTAGTGAATAAAGCCAGAGTCAAAGCAGTTTAAGATTGAAACTCGGTAAAGATTTGCATGGAAGTAAGCAGAGATCTGCATGTAGCTCTTGAGATGCAGGTTCTCCACCTCTGTTTAATGTATATTGAATTCATGAAGTACTCCTTTTTATAAGGTGTTTAAAAGCCAGGTTTACAAGGTATGTATTTGTAATGGTTCCTAAGTAAAGGTAAAGGTAGTCCCTTGACATGAATGTCTAGTCGTAACCGACTGTAGGGGGCAGTACTCATCTCCATTATTAAGCAGATGAGCCAGCTTTGTCTGAAGGCTACTGTGGTGGCCATGTGGCCAGCATGATTGCACCAAGCATTGTTACCTTCCCAGTGAAGTGGTACCTATTTATCTACTCGTATTTGCATGCTTTTGAACTGCTAGGTTGGCAGAAGCTGGGACAAGTGACAGGAGCTCACCCCATCATGCAGCACTCGGGCCTCGAATTGTGAACCATCCGATCTTCCAGTTGTCAGAATTGGCATCTTAACCACTTAGCCACTGCATCTCCTTATTAACATGTACATATTTCATGGCTCTCCACTGTAAAGCGTCCTATGGGAAGAAGCTGTAAAAATTCACATTCAGTAAAAGAACTTAATACCTAAGTTAAGATTGTGGGAAGGACCACGTTGAAGAGTTGTATAAGGGAAGAAATTAAAATGTTATAAGGAAGGAGGTTAAAGAGAATATTTTGGTGATCTCCTGCAGTTCTGTAGCCCTCGTGGGCATCTGTGAATTCGTAAGCAAGTGTGAAACTTGTAAACCATATGTGCTGCTAAAAAGTAGTGCAGTTTTATATAACAAGAATTTTATTTTTAAAAATACACACATTCCTAATTTGAACTATCAATTATCTTTCTTTCTAGAGTTCCAGATATTAATTGATGACTTTTATTGCATTTTTGAACAAGCAAAAACACACATAATGTCTATTGCTTTTATTTTATTTTTTATAATGTCTATTCCTTTTATGTAGGTCTTCAAAAAGCTACATCAGCTTAAAAATGGCATGTGCAAAGAATCTTAATGTATTGTTATTGTTGCTGTCTTATTCATTTATATCTCACCTTTCCCCCAATAATAGGACTCAAGACAGCTAACACCATTTTTCAAACAATACAGAAATTATACAAAAACTTTGATAAATGTATAAATACTGAAGTTATTTAAAAAGAGCTAAATTATTTATAATGTTTAAATGTTAAACATTCTCAACATTAGAATTCATTAAAAGACTATACAAACCACAAAATTTCACAGCGCATCATTAAAAGTCCACCTCATTCAGTTTCTAAAAGACTGATGGCACAAAAATATTTTCATGACTTGTATTGCATTTTTGAATAAGCAAAAATACATGTAATGTCTATACCTTTTATGTAGGTCTTCAGACAGCAACATCAGCTTAAAAATGGCATATGCAATGAGTAAGGACCTTAATGTATTGATGGAAGGAGAGTAAGGAGAGAGCTATTCTGGCCTCCCTAGGGAAGGAATTCCAAAGACTGGGAACAGCCACTGAGAAGGCCCTCTTTCCCACCAAACAAGCCTGAGAAGGTGGCAGAAGAGAAAGAAGGGCTTCTCCAGATAGTCTTAGAGCTCTAATGGATGCATAAAGGGAGTTAAAGGCCTTCAAATAGCCTGGACCCAAGCCAGATAGGCCTTTATAGGTCATCACCAACACTTTGAATTGTGCCCAGAAGTGGACCAGCAACCAGTGGAGCTGCTGCAACAAGCGAGTTATGTGTTTCCTGTAGCCAGCCCCAGTTAGCAAGGTACTTATATGAACCTTAAAGTGCAGCTAGATCACACATTTTAGTTATATCATTGGAAAAATGGATATAACAATGCCAATCAAAGGCGAAATGGTGTGGGGATTGGGAGGAGAGAATCAGCAGAAATTATCAATAACTTGGAGCATTTTTTTCTGTAATTTTGGGGGAAGATTATCTTAACAGTGGTGAGCAACTCCGGGGGGAGAACAGGAGAGGTTTATAACAGTGGAGAGAGAGAAATTTGTTTCTCTCCATCATAATATTGGAATATTTTTATTTATTTATTTTGCAGTGGATATGACTGTCTGTTCAGGAGGAAGAACTACCTTACACAATGCATAACTATCTTTGGGAATACTCTGTTGCTTAATATAGAAACAACCACTAGTTTAGATGGCTTTAAAATGAAGTTAGACAAACTTGTGGTGGAGCAGTTTATTGGTTAGCTGATTGACTATGAAGCCTCTCTGTTTTATGTACGCCATCTGTAAATTAGAACAGATTTGCAAAGGCATGCAAAGACGTGGTGTTAGTGTTTGTCCCCTTAGGATCTCTGGGCCTATAGAATTTATCAGCCAACCCCTGGCTCCCTCTGGAACTCTTTGAAGCCATACTTGCTGGAAAAACAGCCTATAAACCTGTGGTATGTTACCAGCTGTCAGAGACCAAAAGTCCTGTCCTTCCATTTTTAAATATAGCTAATTTATGGCTGCATTTTTGTGTGCATTTTGTTTTGAACCAAAGTTTTGGGAATCAATCTTCTCTGAAAAGTGGAATATATAGATATAATAAATGTTGGATATCCCCTGCCCCAAGTTGAGCAAAGCCTGAGCCTTTGCATCTTCATGAACCAGTATAAGATTTTATTTTAAATTAGAATTGCTGTAATGGCCAGAACTGGGAAGTGGTGGATAGAATACCAAATATGTTGTTAGCCTCACTGAGCCCTGGGCCAGGGAGGGGATGATTTAAAATGCTCAGAAAAAGTAACTTCTCAATAATAGTTGTGTCATTCAGCGGGTTTGCACTGGTTCCATAGAACTGTATGTTAAAATTGCTAAAAGACAAGGAGGCTGAGGAAGTTAAAAAGCAAATCAGGAGTAGTGAAGGACAAGACTAGATAGAGATTGGCACAGTCAAGGGAAATAGAGAGATGAGAAGGTCAGAGGGAGGGAAGGACTGGATCCTCCAGTTCAGTGTGAGTCTAGGTGCCAATTTTCTGCCTCCCAGTACTCATAGCACCACCCCACATGGAAAATTTGAAACCATCAGTGAACAGATGTCAACATCTAGGTTTTTGAGGATGAAGCTTGGTGGGCCCGGAACATTCATTGATGTAAAATGGTTGTTCCTGCATTCTTGCAGAAGGAGCAATTCCCCCTTTAAAGTTTTTTTGGAGGGGGCTTGGGGAAAATGTTGGGAGGCTTCAAAAATGTGCCCTAGAGCTGCATGTGGCCTGTGAATCATATTTTGTCTTTTCAAGAAATAGTTCTAGGTTTCTATCAACCTGTCTTGAGAGCCTTCAGAAGCATCATCCTGACTGCTGTTGGACAGAGATTGATAGATCTAGGTCTGATACAGTAAGGCAGTTGCTCCCCTAAATGATCACCCTGCTTTGATTTTTTTAACAAATGTTGATTTTATGTTGATTTTTGGCTTCAAAAAGAGCCTCAAAGCAGCTTATAATGAAATAAAATACAGTAAAGATAACAAGATAACCTGTGTTGAATCAGACCAAAAGTATACTTAGTTCAGTATTGTCTTCTGACAGTGTCCAGCTGGATGCTTTTTGAAGACTGTGATCAGGACTTGTGCCCCCCACCCTTGTGTTACTTAGAAGAGGGCTTTCCAAGCTACCTGATGTGAGGGAAGGACACCCCCTCCCTTATATTCCAGGGCCCAGTACTATATTTATGCCCATGGGCTACAATTATGTTTTTGCTTGTTTGCAAGCTTTACAGGGACCAGCAGCCAGTGGATCCAGGACTGACACTGGTCCAGCGACCACTACTTTGATTAGCACTGCCCTAGAAAATGGTATTAAGAGGAATAAAGCCTCTGATATTGGATGTAATGTAATGGACCATCTTCTGCTCCCACTTATGTAGTTGACTTTAAAATTACTGTGTTTTTTGTTGTGCACCCATTAGTTAACTTTGCTATTTAACATTCAGTTACCATTAACCTATTTCTAACATATGCTTTCATGGACACTTTATGAGATTCAGAAGTGACCTGAGTCCATGAAAGCTTACACTAGAAATTTATTCTTTTCCATTAGTCTCATACTGACTGTAGCTAGATTTCTTTATGCCTTCTGATGATAAAACAGAGTAACACTGCTGTCTCTTTGAATACATTTACATGTTGTTTTCTATTAGGAGTGGGCAAGTATTCACTCCATCCACACTCTCCCTCCCACCCAAGTTCTTTGGTGAGTCATACAGTATATGTCTGGTGAATCATTAAACATCTTTTTGCCACTCTTAGAAAACATGCTTGCATTCCAGGCCTGCAGAAGTTGGGAAATGCAAGTGGGTTTAAAGTAGTGATACATAACTTAAGTGTTATCCCTCTCCTCTGCCTTCCACACCTATGGATTCAGTTTTCCCGAAGGGCAATATTTCCTTTAAAACTCAAATAAATTTGGAAATGGATTCTAGTTCCTGTCGTATAATAGGGAAAATAGATCTTTTCATAGAGAAATTAGCTTGTCGTATAGAAAGGATGACAGCCACATGTTAAAATCTAGGCTGGGGTTCTTTCAAAGGCTTCTAAGGTTGCTCAGACTACAGTGGGGTGAGGTTTATTTTTGTTCATCTACAGTGATGATACTCAAACTCTGGCCTTATAGGAGTTTTGGGCTTTAGCTCTCAGAAATCTCAGCCCTCTTGGCCAATGGGGAACATCTTGGAAGGCCAGTAATTGGAAGTCACTGACCTACAGGGATATGTCTACTTCTGATCATTTTTAATGGAGCAGGAGTAGAAAAATTGATATTCCCAGATATTTTGGACAAAGCTTGGAAAAGGTACTTTTAGGTGGGGGTATGCATCCTATAATGACCCCACCCACATGGCCCATGCCTGCTAGGCTCTCTGGAAATCACCTTTTCAAGCTCTAGATTGGACTACATCACACCTAAGTGAAAATAGGGCCAGTGAAAATAGTTGTCCAAAATAACTGCTCTTTGTTCCCTTGGATCCCATACTGGGAGAAAGCAGGATATACAAACAAAAATATGTTAAACAATAAGTTTAACAAATAAGCTTAACAAACAAAAATAAAATATACCTGTGTGTTATCATAAACAATGTTGCAGAGAGGAGACTTGATTCTATGCCCTCCTGCCACTTCTGGGCAAAAGTTGGCAATGTTAAGATAGGTATTTGTGTCTAGCATGTGGTGTTAATAAGTGATGCTGTGCCCATGAGTATTGCATTTAGGAAATGAATTCTGAGAACAAGCAGTAACATTTTGAAGTGTCCCTAAATTGTGATGAGCTGGACTAGCTGTGCTCCTTACATGAGGTGTTTGCTTTTTTCATGAAGATACAGGAAGAAGCCCACTAGTGTCTTGGACCAGAACTTTTGCAATCCAGAGTTTAAATCTCTGGTCAGCCACTGGGTGACCTTGGGCAAGTTATAACCTTTGAGGAAAACAATGACAAACATCTTCTTAATAAATCTTTTCAAGAAACAAAGGTCTGGATTAAACCAAGGACCAGTCACCTACTGTGGCAGCCAGAGCATCTTGAAAGTCCTCAAGGGGCAACAGTTGTTCACCTTGCACTATGGTAAATTGTATTATTTATTTATTTATTTATTTATTTATTTATTTAATATTAGCCTTCTGTTGTCCCCTTATGGAGCTGAAGGCAACACATACATAATGTTTCCAGGTGGTTTCCCCTTCAGATGCTATCCAGATATAATCTGCTTTAGTGGGATGATTATACTGTGCATCCTTGGATCATGCTAATGGTAAATACATTCTGGTCACCTTTTCAGAGACAATTGAGCCACAGGCCATTTTATTATTCTGCAGCAGTGAGTCCCATAAATGAATCGTCAGATAATTAGAGGCAGGGTGATCAGATGTCCCAACCCCAAAGGAGAACAAGGCACCATAGAATCTAGGTCATTGAAGACAGATGTAGGACATTACAGAATAAAAGTTAAAAACACTCATATAAAATTCATGCTGCTTAGTCATGCTCAAAATGGAGGACATTTTGGAATTCCTCCTGGACAGAAGGCTGAATTGTAGAACATGTCTGGGAAAAGGAGGATGCCTGGTTACCCTGATTAGAGTGCTTTGTGGGTAGTTTGCCCAAAATTTTACCATTTTTTCAATACAAAGGTTTTGAAGTTTTGTGGGATTTGGAAGACACTTCAGGATTCTTCCTACTTTTAAAAAAAGGATCCAGAGGCTGCATATAGCTCCAGCATGGCACTATCACTGCAATGATCCTGGAAACACTGCAAACACTAGCCTAGAGTTTCAAGAGCAACCTTTAAATGTCCTTGCAACTAGGGTTGCCATAATTGTCCACTAAAACTTGGGACAAAATGAAGGACAAAATCTAGACCAAACTGTAAGACAACTGCAGGACAAAACTCAGCCCAAAATGTAGGACATTTAAGGTCCTCAATTTTTCTTCTTCTTTTCTCTCTTCTCCTTCTGTGTCATGTCTTTTTAGATTGCAAGCCTGAGGGCAGGGAACCATCTAACTAAAAAGATTGTATGTACAGCGCTGTGTAAATTTACAGCGCTTCATAAATAAAGGTTAATAATAATAATAATAATGGAGATGTTGCTATTCTTTTGAAACAGTGGCTAGTATCCTGTTGATAACTGTGCTAGGATTTGCTTGGAGCCTGTTTTTAATTACTGTCACTGCAGTAATCCTGGATACATTGCCACTACTAGCTTACTGTAATAAGAGAATTTTGTCTAAAATGGGCTAGTTGGACCTCTTGGGTCCATATGGCATCTGAAGATTGCCAGTGCTACCAAATCTTTTGGGAAATTAATCCCCCCCCCATCCCCAACTTTCTGGGTAAATTTAGAAAGAAGAGTAATCAACCACTGTTTAAGATAAAAATCATGATTTTTTGGTCACTATGTGAGGGTTTCCTTGCCTGAGTGCACAGGCAATTTCTAGAAGTGTGAAGAAAAGGATGTGCTATTACTCATTCTTTTATGCTACTTCTGTTGAACTGTTGCATCTGTTGGTGACAAAGACATGTCATTAATTTGCCCAGCTGCTAGTCCATTTAAGAAGTGAGAGCGGTATAGGCCTGAATAATGGTTTATTTTACTTTGGGAAGGAAGGAGCATCTTATGCATAGTGAAAGCTCCAGGGACATCAAGGAAATAGCTTTGGAAGATGATTGTTTTATTATAGTTTGTGGCATGCTGGGCCAGGTGGCTATACATCCCCTCCTTCCCATCCAAAAATACGCCTGTGGCAATGGACTTGTGGTTTACCTTGATGACCACCTGCTGCCTTTTTGTAGCTGATGTATGTGTTTTTAAATCATGAAGCAGTATTGAGGCCTGACAAAGCTTGTCTTGTAAGAAATCTCTCCTGGATGCTGTAGCTAAAATACTAAATCATCTGGTTCCATCTGTTTTCTTGCAAGATACTTACTTAGTTATCAAGGCGGGTTACAGACCACCATTTGGGACGTTCTTAGGACGTCCCAGTTTAAAAAAGACTCTGTCCGTAACAAATGGCGGCAGCCGTTCCACACGGCCGCTGCCATTTTGACGTCTTGGATGCCTAGCGTCCAGACGTGTCGCTGCGGAAGTGACGCCACGAAAGCACGCCTTGCGCTTTGCGGCGCCACTTCCGGGTCCCAGGAAGGAGCATGATTTCCGCGCTCCTTCCTCGCAGCATCCGGGAGTCCCGCAGTTCAGAAGCTGCGGCTCCCGGACGCTGCAAGCGGCGCCGGCAGCAGACCGCCGCAATTCGGCGGTCTGCAACGCGCCCAAGTTTAGGTAAGTCTTAGACACTGCCATGCACTTTGGCCAAAGAGATGTGTAGACAGCTCTTTTAAAACTGAGCCATGTCCTTCAGAACCTCTCTTCCCCCAGGTACTGTATCCCTAAACTAGGGAGGGCTAATTTGTGGTCTGCATGTTGAGGATATTACCCCAAATCTTGTGAAAGTTTAGTCATGCTTGCACAAAGTGGTGCTTAACTTAGGAGAAAAAGAAAATCTACAAAAGAGAGAAAGAGGTGTAAGAGAGACATTTGACTTTTCATGGAATTTTATTGTGGCAGTTAGTGGCTCTGAGATCAAAAGGATGGTGAATCTATTCCATATTCCAAGGGCCTCTGATCTCTAAGGTTGGTGTCACCTGGATTGGTGACACTTCTGGTGTCACTTCTGCCATTGACCTACTGTCTTACCTTACCATACAAAATCCTGAGTAATGTTTTTGGTATTAATGTTACTCATAAATCGTAATTCCTGTATATCATGGAATTAATGGCAAGAGTTGTGACAGGATCAGATAGGATCTGGTGCTCTTAGGGTATTTAGGCCCTGATAATTCTGTGTGTGTGCGTGTGCCTTTAAGTCACCTGTTGACTTATGGCAATGCAATTAATTTACCTGTCCTGAAATTGCTGTCCACTGTGCTTAGTCCAATGGGCCGAGGAAGTAGTTTTGACACACCTGTGGGTGTAAAGAAGTTGTAGCATTAGCATTTGTAGACTTGGTCTGCTTCTTCAGATTTCCTAGACCAAATCTGGTCTATGAAAGTTCATGCTACAATTTCTTTTGCACAATTAGTTTCAGTGATGCTGCAAGATCCCTTTACTACTGATATTCCAGAGTAACATGGCTATGTCTCTGAATTCTGCTGCTGTAAGTTTGCATCACTCAAACTTTTATTTACGGCACATGGCCAGTTCATACAAACAGCAAAAATTAGTAATCACAGATAGTTCAAGACACAAATCCCAATAATACAAATAATGGATGGCATCCTAATGTATTATATTCCATCAAAATACATATATGTTCATAGCTTAGGCAACTAGATCCTAAATGTTCCATTATGTAATTAAGTTGGGAAGGTTGACAATATATTTAAAATATAACTTGTATTTGTTTATAAGCATAATCCTTTATTAACCATCTCCTACACCATTGTCATTCTAGGAAGGATGATCAGTTTACCAAGGCCCCATTCAGACTGGCATCAAAAAACTGGAAGGAACTGGGCTGATTTGGATGCCCCTCCCCCAAATCTCTCTGTTAGCAAGTGCCCACTACAAAAAGAGGGGCATTTTAAATCGAATGCATTCTGTGCCTGCTGTCAAGGTGCCTGCTGTCAATCAAGCAATCGTCATGGTGACATTTTGCAGGGGCATCGGAAGTGTCCTCCCCCTCCTTTTTTTTAAAGAGCCATGCACAAAATGCCCCAAAGTGTCAATTTTTTAAAAACCTCTTTTTTGTGTGTTGTGTGTATGTGTGGGCATTTGGGTCAGATCTGCCCCGTTCTCATTTTCAATCCCATGCAAGCTAATGCATCCCCCACAATGCCTCTTACACATGAAATAATAATGATAATGATAATAATAATAATAATAATAATAATAATAATACACCACTTTGATCTTGGGAAAAGCAGTCAATAAATAAACAATTTATTATTAATAATAATAAATTCCTCACCTCAGAAATGCCAGTAAAGGATGCAATTGCCATGCATTCTTTTTTTTTCTTTCTTTTAAAAGCAATTCAGGGCTGCCTCTGAATTCAGTTGCAAAAGCATGTATCATTTTGTCTAATTGACAAGAGCAAAAAATCTAACATTGGAAATGTAAGTCTAGCCCTTTGTAACATTTGCATTTGCAACATTCCCCTTTGCTGGAAGCAAGCAGAGGAAAGGGAAAGTGTACAAGCTGCTAGCCCTGCTCTATCTATAAATCTGCCTCAAGAAAAACAAATCATGCGCATATTTGGTCAAAAATAATTCTAAAAAAATATGAAAAGGGGGGGGGGGCCTGATGTGAGCTCCGTTCGTGCCCTGCCTTTGACCTGACCTGACCTGACCCTTTTCCTCTTCAGAGGAGCTTTGCCATTGCCTTCCACTGACGCTGAGACAGCGTGACCTGTCAGCTCCAACTAAAGTAGACCCATGGAATGAATTGGGAATAAAAGGGAAATGCAGCGCAGGCATTCCTGTAGCATCCTCATACAACACTAATAATAATAATAATAATAATAATAATAATAATAATAATAATAATCCAGGAGCAAGAGGAAAGTAGAACAAGCAAGCACCCAAAAATAATGTGCATAAATTGTCAAAAGAGGCTGGTTTCCCTACATCCCCCAGCTTGGACCCACAGCCCTACTTCCCTGGGCAATCCTCCTTCCTTCCGACCCTCACCTCCCGTGGAGTGGTTCTTTCTCCACCACCACCCACCTCCCTCTGACAATAAGCAGCCTGATTTCCCTACATGCCCCAGCATAGCCCCGCAACCCAATTCCCCCTGGAAATCCTCCTCCTCCTCCTCCTCCTTCCTTCAGACCCTCCCTCAGGGATGCCCATTGATCCTTTCCCCCAGCTCCTTCATCCTCCTCCTCCTACTGCTCCGTTTTAGGATCCCCTCCATGGCTCCTTTCCTCCCACGGCCCCTTTCTCCTCCTCCTCCTCCTCCTCCTCCTCCTCCTTCTCCTTCATCACTTTCTTCACCCCCACCCCTGACAGCCTTCTGCAGCCCAAAAGTCACCCCTGATGTCCCCCTTTCCTCCTGTCACCCTTTGCATCCAGATTCCCCTTTTTTCGGCTCTTTCCTCCTCCCCCTCCCTTCTGATGATGGGAGGGAATGCTCCGACCTCTGCCCACCCCCTGACTCTAATCCCTTCCTAATTTGCCCCGATCATGATCGAGGGCAAGTTCAAATTTGGCGCAACCTGGGTCTTTTGAGAAAAGACGGATTTTAGCCCGATTCTGGATACCTCAGTGTATGGGGCATTTCCTTGTGCAAGCCCCGACATGGATTGTGATGGAATCGGATCCAATATGAACTTCACATGCAAGAATCGATTTGAAACCCGGTTTTTACTGTAGTCTGAATGGCCCCCAAGGGTGTAAAACATTTCCTGTATAATATAGATGGGATGTTAATGACTGTATCTCAGTCATCAAGTAAAACTAAAACTACTTCATGTGAAGCCAGAAAACAGACCAAATATAATACAGACAATGTATTATCCAGTCAACAAGAAAACTCATATTAGCTATGCATCACTCAAACTAACAATGTCACCTGATGTTGAACTGTACAATAGCTCCTTGGACCTCAGTATTGTCTATTATGACTGGCAGTGACTGTCTAGTGTCCAGGATAGAGAAGCCTCCTCTCCTCCATTCAAAATCTTCCTGATATTGAAAAAGCTTTTGATAACAGGGACTGAACCTGGACCTTTTTCATGGTCTTTGACCCTTCCTGTTTAAAGCCAATGGATAAAGTTAAGGGGGTATAATTTGGAGAAGTGCTAAGATTGAAGACCTCTGGATTGAAGAGTAGGCCAATATAGTAAATAATGGAGCCAAAGCATTTATGAGGGAGGCTGCCTGGGAGAGCCCAGGTAGTGTATTGGTTTCAGTGTTGGACTGTGACTCTGGAGACCAGGGTTCAGTTCCCTGCTTGGTCATGAAACCCACTGGGTGACCTTGAGCAAGTCACATTGTCTCAGCCTCTATGCTGTTTTCCACAAATAAGCCAGTTTCTCCTACAGATATTTGTGGCAAACTCTTTGGCTAGTGGGGTCACATTTATTTGTAAGGGTAATACAAGTGATAAAAGAGCCAGTGTGCCATAGTGATTTGAGTCCTGGAGACCAGGTTTCAATTTCCAGCTCACCCATGAAGCCCATTGGGTGACTTTGGGCAAGTCACATGCTCTCAGTCTCAGGAGAAAGCAGTGACAAACCTTCACTGAACAAATCTTTCCAAGAAAACCCTTAGGGTTTGCCTTAGGGTTGCCATTAGTTGGAAACACCTTGAAAGCACATAACAGCTGTGTATATAAAAGGTGCTGGAGACAAAACCAGCCATCACCACTTTGCTGACCATAGTATATTCCCTCCTTATTCCCTTCCTAACCCACAAAGAAGCATGAGGACCCCTAAAGGCCCTTCTTTTTGATCAGAGGCTCAAGTTCCAGTTGAGCCAGTGACCATATTATTATATGGGTTTGTATTTTTCAGAGGAGGAATGAGGGAAATGGTGGTGTCTGCTGAACTACATTCACTGCTATTCTCCAAATGAGGAAAGCCAGTTCCATTCATTCATTGGATGGAGGAAGCAGAAATGAGTTCACGTAACAATGAAAGCTAGCCATGGCTGTGAAGGCATGGTGGCATCATACAGCAGAGAATGCCTTCTTTAATTAAAAAAGCTACATGTTTGTGTAGCGTTGCTTGACTTTATAATCAAATATCTCTAGTGCATAGATTTCTAAAAATAAATCTCTCCAACTATTTGGCAGGTACAGTCCTGTTTGTTTGTTTGTTTATTTATTTATTTATTTTCAGAGCGGCTTAATTAATTGATTAATCCTTTGCCATCCCACTTTTCTAGCTGCTTTTAAAGTGTCCCAGTTTCTCTCGCTTCCCCCACTCCCTCCCACATTCTCAGCTTACTTCAGTTGGTGCATGCTTAATTCAAATACAAAAATAGTTTGCACTCAATTAACTCATTGCAGGGAGAGGAGGGAATGGGATCTTGCCCATCCCACGAGGTTCATGCCAAAGCAAACTGCTGCAGCCTTTTGTATTTTATATGTTTTTCCTCATTAATATCTTTGGGCATCTTGACCACACTCTGATGTTGCTTGCCTATCTGTGTCCCAGATAGGGACACATCCCAGTTCCCCTGTTTGTCTTTGAGGTGGATATCACCTATGTTACTGGACATCTTGACCACACTCTAAATGTTGCTTGACCACGTGTGTCCCAGTTTTTGTCCATGAAACATTGAAGGGTACAGAGGTAGACTCCAAGACTCCAATATATTTAGAAATTTGACCCTTAGTCCTAGAAACATGCTGTGGTTACACAGTGCTGAAATGAGGAGGAAGACACTGTGTATGTATTCAGAAGCTGTTCACACATATGAAGAATAAGCCCTGATGTGGAAAGCAAGGTCTTGCAAACACTGAGCTTTGGGTTTGCCAGTTGAGTTAATGACTATCCTTTAAAACAAAGAGAGCGTTTAAAAGTGGTTGTTTCACTCATCCTCTTGCACTCTGCCTCCCCACATCCCCCCTTTCTGTTTAATCATTCCACACTGATGGTCTAAAAAAGGTTTCAGTGTTTGGTTGCTGCACAGTTGTTTCTTTGTCGGGAGCAAGCAAACAGCTTGTCTTTCATTATCTGCGGTAGTAGCCAGAGCTGAAAAGGGTGGGTGGGAGAGGAACCCCTGTCTCTGGACAACAGTTAGTTTCTTTATAGATGAATGCTGCCTCTCACCTGGTGGGAACTCAGCTATGAGGCTAGCCTTGCAGATACAGTAAAAAGATGTTTATCTCTGCTGTGGCTCATCATCTGAAGATGTTAGGCATGGCACACAGAGCAAAAACAGTGTGCTTCAAGGAGAAAAAAAAAGCTGTAGCTAAGGACAAGATAAGTTAGGTGACTAACAAAAGGTAACAAAAGCAAGATGTTATATTCTGGTTATCAGCTTGTATATTTGGAACATTGTTTTTTTGTTTTTTTAAAAATGACACACTTCCTTTTCTGGCTAATGAGATCTATCAGTGCTTTCATTGCTAAGCACTTAAAAAGATTTGGGGTGCAGACCTCTAGGACATAAATCTGTAAAAAATTTGGCACATGCCAGTGTATAACTACATTATGTGTGTGCATGTGCATGTGCATGCATTTCTTCAAGTTGCCTGTTGACCTATGGTAAACTCATAGGTTTCATTGGGGCCCTTTCATATATCACAATTACAGCATTATGATTCTGCTTTAACTGCCATGGCTCTAACCTATGGAATATTGGCATTTGTAATGTTGGGAGGGGTATTAGAATATCCAGCCAGAGAGATCTAGTGCCTCAACAGACAGCCCTCTTTATCCATGAATTCTTTATCCACAGATCCAACCATCCATGGGTTGAAAATATTTTTAAAATACACTAATTCCAAAAAGCAAACCTAGATTTTGCCAATGTATATAAGGGGAACCATTTTATTAGGCCATTGTATTTAATGGGACTTGAGCATCCACATATTTTATTATTCACAGAGGACCTAACACTCAAACCCTATCGGATTCCAAGGGCCCTGTACTAACCCCAGGTTTCCAATTAAAGTAGAATCATAGCACCATAATTATGTAGCATGAAAGGGACCTTGGTTCCATCCTATGAAATACTGGGATTTGCAGTTTAGGGAGAAATATTTAGAACTGTCAATTAGAGAAATCTAATCCCTCAGCAAACTGGAAATTCCAGAATTCCACAGAATGCTGCCATAGCAGTTAAAGTTGAATAATAGTGCTATAATTGTGTAGTGAGACAGGAGCTCTGGTCAAGTCTGACTTGATGTAAGGCAACCCCTATATTCATAATGAAGCATCATGCACATGGGGCAATTGCAATTTAGCTTGAGGGAGGGAAGTTAATAGCAAATGACAAGAGTTTTCTAGTATTCACTGTCATGTGTTTGATATACAGAAAGGCTGGCTCTTCCGAGAAATTTGTCTAGTTATATATATATTTTAAAGGGTCAAGAATCTCTTAAACATAGAGGCTATATTAAAAGAAATTATAGCTATCATTTGTTATACAGTTATCCTTCTTGGCAGAGCCTGGCTTACTGTTTTGAAGTATTTGATTGAAGGATGTGTACATATTTATTTTTGCTCATAATCTTTTTGGCTTGGCCCATCATTATTCAAATTACATCTTCTCTTGCCAGCAGGGAAGGTTAAGATTACACCACAAAGTAATTACTAGCATCAGATATACACATGTCCCCCTCCCTGTTGCTCAATTGAAGGCTGCTGGCGCAGGAGTCTGGTAACAAGGGGGGGGAGTACAGAGATTATTTTGCTCTTGAATTTAGTTTTCTCTCTGCTTTTGTGGCTAAAACTTTGTGTAATTGCATTCCGCTGCAATAAATGTCTCCTCTCCTGGAGAAAACCCTGGACAAAGGTATTTCATCACTTTCTGTGTATTGTGTTCCTGATCAAGGGAAGTTATTGGCTAAGAAAGCGACAAACCTACTGCCTTGATATGGCTTTTCGGTGATGCATTTTAACACAAGGTCTTTCAGTGGCTGTTGGCTTTGAATAACACAAATGAACTTCCACCATCAGGGGCAATCTATCCTCATCTAATGTGCTGGGGACCTGTAGTGGTGAAGAATTCATTTCCTACTTTCAAGCATCCTGGAAGAAAAACTGTATTGTAGTTGGAAAAGATGCAAAAGAAAAAAAAAAGAAAAGAAAAGGCAAAGAGAAGTGATCAAGGGAGTGAAGTAGCTCCCTTATGAGGAAAATTTAGACAGATCTGAGCTGCTTAGCTATATATCTATTGCTTTCTATGTACAGAGAACTGTATAGCTTAGAAAAATAAGTGAGGCATGAAATGGGTGTAGACAGTTATGCATACTGTGAAGAAAGTAGATGGGTGGATAAAAATATTTCTTCCTCTCTCATAGTAATAGACCATGGGATCAATAACTGGAGCTGAAAGGTGAAAATTCAAGATATAGAAAAGGAAGCATCTCTTCGCACAACACAATTACTGTGGAACTCAGTGCTGCAAGATGCAGAACCAGCTGCCAACAGGGCTAGCTTCCAAAGGGGATTGGATGAATTCATGGGGGAACTGGACCACTGATGGCTGTTAGTCAGGATGGCTGTATAAATTGCTTTCAGTAACAGAGGTGATACACTGGGAAATTTTAGATGGAGCATGCAGTTGTACTCCTGTTTGACACATGGGCTTCCCACAGGTAACTTTGTGAACAGAATTCTGGACTAGACTGGATTCGGATAAACAGTCTTCCCCAATATGGCACTTTTCCTATATGTTGGACTGTGACCCCAGTGTCCTTTACCATTAGTCACTCTGGCTACATCTGGTGCAAGTTGTCATCCAAAACAGTTGAAGCACACCCAACTGGAGGAGTTTATAATACACTGATTTTTATATAGTTTTTGTAAAAGAAAAAATGTAGCATATGAGTCAACCAGTAATAATGTACAGTAGAATGTTGGAAGATCTCAGGAGCTATGATACTATTCATTTGTTGATGAATGCAATTAGAAAACCAGCCTGATTATCAGAGAGTACAACTGTCTTGCTTTTAAAGTGGTTTCCATTCATATACAGTATTGGGAGCAATGAGAAAGCAATAGAAATGGTGGAGTAAGGTACACGTTCTGTTAGCATATAGTCTTGTGTGGACCCCCAGCTGCTTTGTCTAATGCCTTGTTTAGTCTTGTTTGCAGCTTTTGGTAACAGCTTTCAGTAATTACCTAGTTTTCTGTCCTCAACCAATCCGCCTCCACCTGGGGGCTGTGTTTAGGTTGCAGTTTAAAGCCCCAGGATTCTCTGAGAAGTAATAGCCTGGGAGGGGAGGTAGAAAGCTTTGCTTAATGAGTTAAATGGTATC
The DNA here is from genome assembly GCF_019175285.1 of Sceloporus undulatus. Taxonomy (NCBI): domain Eukaryota; kingdom Metazoa; phylum Chordata; class Lepidosauria; order Squamata; family Phrynosomatidae; genus Sceloporus; species Sceloporus undulatus. Next base: position 24,427,329 of record NC_056526.1, on the reverse strand, counting down.
TCCCCAGGTCTCTTGTCCTTGGCTGTAATTGCTTTTGTTTTCCCTCTGCACCTTCCTTGTTTCTATGAAAATCTGTCTGTTGAAAGACTGCTGATTCCTCATACATGTGTTTGCTCACCTTCTAGCTGACCTGGAAAATGAAGACTGGTGCCTGGGTTCAGACGTTACTTCAACTACTGTAAAGACAGAACCATCCGTGGGAGAAGCACCAGGTCTTGCTCCTTCAATCAGCCTTACTGCCACCCCGACTCCCACAACTCTGGAAGAGGAAGCGCCCCCGATACAGGATAATGGCATGGTAGCATTTATTTTCATAGTCAATCATTCAATGAGCAAGTTGATGATGGTATTATATAATGGTGAACCTAAGGAAGTGCTTCGTCCTAGGACAGAGTGCTTCTCCATCTAGTCCAGGGATTGTCTACTCTGACAGTTGCTGTCCCATATGTCTTTTCCAGTCAGCTGCTTGTTGTTGTGTGCTTTAAAGTTGTTTTCAACTTACAATGATCCTAAGGCAAACCTATCATTGCAAGATTTAGTCACAAGTGGTTTGGTATGGCCGCCTTCTTAGGCTGAGACAGTATGTCTTGCCCAAGGTTATGCAGTGGGTTTCCATGGCAGAGTGGGGATTTGAATGCTGGAGTCCTAGAGTCCTAGCTCAGTGCTCAAACCACTATACTACAACAGCTCTTGTTCTCTTACTATTTTCCAATATAAGTGCCAAAAGGCCACTACATCACACTGGTTCTCAGTCACCTGCCACCTGACCCTTTTACTTGGAGATGTCAGGGATTGGAATCGGGATTTTTTTTGCATGGAAAACATGTGCTATTATCTAGCAGTAGTTCTTCCCCTTGAATAAATTCTAGATAAATGCCAGTAGTTGATGGCTTCCACAACTTTGAAGGAGTTGTCCAGCATGCTGAAACCATTTGAGGAGTAGGATTTAGCATCCTGGATAGCGCCATGAAAGTTCAGATAAAACCTCAGAGCAGATTCACTGATGTGGAAGCTACCAGTTTCCATTGACCAGAGCAATTTAATTTTCATGTTTTTGAAGGGTCAGAATTAGGCTGTTTTGCACTTAAAGCAATGTCTATGTTGTTGCTGCAAGTTATAGGGACATGTGAGAGGAAGTCCTGGCCAATCCCAGATTTCTGGGGCATTTGTCTTTACCATATGCAAATCACAATAAAATAAAAATTATTATTTCCTTCTCCTGGATCAGGGAAGAAGACTTCCAACCTGCTGGCCTAATCTGACCTGTCAGATGGTGGATGCTATTTCTCAAAGGCCCAGGTTTTAGGAAGAGTTCCTTTTTCATTGCTAGCCTTCATAGTTGGGATGGCAAGCATAGTGTGGAACAATCCCATTGTTATCTGTGCTCAGTGAAGTGATATATCAAAAGAATTCCATTTTCTGCAATGAAGAGGTGAGAGAAGTGATGATGGAAGGAGTTCACGTTGCCCTTAGCCATGACTTGTAACTCTTCAGGAAAATGTGACTTAACTCTGGAAGATAAGACATAGGAAGAAGCGTATAACAAGAAAGGACAGTAATGCTTTCAGAACATTTCCTTCTTGGTAATTCTGCTCTGTACATAGTCATGTCTGTTGGCCACTATGACCAGAGGGTGAGAAGTAGCCACTATGCAGGAGTGAAAAAACATGGGACTGCTCCCTGTCTTATGATTTCTGTATAGGTCAGGAAATGGTAGACTTATGGTCTTCCAGATACCAGTCTGCAGCTCACTTCATCGTATGATTATGCTGGAAATTTCTGATGGGAGTTTTAGTCCAACCTCTGATCCATATTTTCCACATTTATAAACGAGGTTGTGCTGCAGATGTTCCCATTATGGTCATCAACTTTATTGAGATTAACAAAGTGAAAAAGTAGAAACCAGGCAAATCCTTTTCTAATCACAAGAAATGTTTTTAAGATGGCATCTTTATAAACATTGTACGAAATGAAAATGAACCCTTTCTACCGGAACATGTGCAGCACAACAATTAAAGATAACAGAAAGATGAGATTAGTATGAATCTAATTCGTATTCAAATCTCATATCTTCATATTGATTGATTGAATTTACTATTAATACAAGGTTCATAATCAGAAACAACACAAAATACACAAGTTAATTGTTGCTTGTCACTGCAAGTACAAGCATTCTGTTCTGTATTTATCTGAAATCATAATATTTGTATTTTCATCATTGACATATTAAATAAATGGATGCCAACTTGAATAAAAGGCTTATGGCTTGGCTTTTCCTTTACCAAGCAAAATAATATGAGACAGATCTTTTAATACCATATACATATTGTGAATAATCATGATGTTTTTTTTTCCACCCTTGGGCTACTACTAGTCAGACTGCTGCAATATAAAATGCCACAAAATCTTTATATAACAAAGTGTGATTAATCCCCTTCAAAGAGGCATAATAGACACAGCTTGGGATATTTCATTATCAGCTTCTTTAGTGGAAAACTTGAATTACCAGTTCCCCCCCAAAGTGATATCTGAGCATTACTGTCACATATACCAGTGGATGCCTGAGACAAAGATCCCTCCAACATAGATCTAGTCCGGAACTAGTATATACCATTTAAGTAACAATATTAATGAGTTTTCTGTAATATGAGCTGAGAGACAGAAGAGGCTTTGAGGATAAAATTTAGGCCCAGGATTGTCTGATACTCAAAAGTCAATTTGTTGATTCCTTTATGTTAGTTGTTTTGATGTCTTCCACTTTTGCACTTATACTGAAAGAGAACAAGAAAACAAGAGCTGGCGTGGTGTAGTGGTTTGAATATTGGAGTAGAACTCTAGGAGACCAGCGTTCAAAAACACCACATTCTGCATCTACACTGGAAAGCTGTCACATATAGCAGTAGGAAATATCTTCAGCTATAGTACTACTGATGCCTTTTAAGATATCTTCCAGCGCTCTCTGACTTGTATAGATATAGGCAGTGGGGAAGAAGTTAATTTATTCTTACTGAGGGAATTCTATCCTTCAGATAAAACTTATATCCATAGAGCAGTTACAATAACTTTTGTACTCATACAGGGGAAAAAAAACTTACATTTTTTCCTAAATTAAACCTTTTTTAGAACAAGCACAGGCAAAACAGATAGCCACATATAAAAAATGACAGATCTGGATTGATTGGCTTATAATAACTCCAAGGGACTGATATCTAGGCAGTATGACCTTTTCCTTAATAAAACAACTGATGCCTAGAAGCTTGATTTCTTTTTCAACTCTTTGTCCTTCAGGCTAAACCGCTGAGTCACAAATCTCTTCCGGAGATCAAACTGGAGCCACACGAAGTGGATCAGTTCCTCAACCTTTCTTCTAAGGAAGGTTTGTCATTTATCATTAATTTCCTGACATATTATGGATAACAAATGAGTGCACTTCCATCTAAAAGGGAAATACAGTGGGATTTATAATTACCATTCAGAATCAGGAACTGGGAAAGTTGCACTTGGAAAGAAGCTGGTGTATTAGAGAAGCTAAAAATTCAGCTGTTAATTGAAGGTGATAAGGAGCAGTGCTAGCTCTAGGTTTGGGGGTTCATTGCCAAAAATGTGTCATAGCTCTATGACCTCTGTCCATTCACTAACACACTTCCTTTGGGCCCAAAGTACTCAGTTGCCCTGAGGGAGTGTGTATGGTAACTGGAGTTTTCTACTGCTGTTCTTCCTTGCCAGGGCCAGGCTATGAGTATATGGCTCTGAGTATATGGGAGCTGGAGGGAAATGAGGGCACTTCCCCCCAAACAAATTTCCCCTCATTCCCCCCATTTCTAGCACTGCATTAACTTCAGCTGATAACATTTAGAGAGAGCTTAGGCATCTGAAGAAAAGGGGCTAAGTACAAAAAGGAATGTGAATGCAGTAAATGTAAGAACTAGGTGTGAGTGATTTTCAGTGTTTCAGTCTCCGCTATGCTAGAAATTTGGGGATCAAAGGATAATTTAATCATGGGGGGAGGGGCGCACAAAATTCTTATTTGGAAGAGCAATGCCCTTTTTTCTTTACCCTCCTTCTCTGTAGCTATATTACTGGGCTAGGCCAAGATGTTTTGTTGATTCAAGTGGAAGACAATATCACCACTCCATGTATAAAAGGAATGGGGCAAATGTGGCCATAAGACTGTGAGTTCAATCCCAGGCCAGGATCCAGGGTCCACTCAGCCTTGCATCCTTCCATTGGTTGCTAAAATGAGTACCCAGCTTGTTGGGGGCAATTAGCTTGCACATTGTAAACCAGGGAGTGCTTAAGTGCACTGATAAGCAATATAGATATGTATTTGCTATTGCTATAGCTATTGCCATCAAGTCCCTTGAAGTGCCTGCACCCCCATCAACAGAGAATTCATTCGCATATTTATAAAACTTGTAAAATATAAGTGTCTCGCTAAACAACAGAGGCTCCAAAAAGGTATCACTCCCGGAGACCTCCAGAAGTGACACCTTCTGCCCTCCACAATGCCTGAAAAAATCCCAGAAGTCAGAAGGGGAGTTACGTACAGTTAACAGTTTTCGGCTGAACATTGGATGGGATGGCTTACCATGCACTTCTAAACTTTCTACAGCTGACCACACCTGATCTATAGAAACTGATTAACCAGAAATTGAATGATACCCCCATAATGCTGATGGGAAAACGTTCTCCATTTCATTTGAGGACTGCAGACTGACTTAGGAAGTTCAGGGCAAGGTGTTTGGAATCCATAGTTCTTTCCTCCAGTCAAGGGGAATGACTTGGGGCTGCTGAACTGTCTGCACCAGCTATTAACTTGGGGCAACTGCCTCATCTTACCTAGCCGTGGGGCTGTTTCCTGGTTATTTTTGTCATTGTTCACATGCATGGGTAAGGCAGATGAAGAGGAAATGGCAGCACAGCAAAAAGGCAGTGGGGAGTAAACAGTGGGTTCTTTTCAGAGGCAAAGATTAGAGCTTAGAAAAGCTGCTTTTTCAGATACCTTGAGGCACCACAACCATGGTACTGCTCTTGTTTGGATGTGTACATGTGTACCTATGCCATGGAGAAGTGATTCTTCCTCACCCAGCAGTTTCAGCTTAAAGATCCTAGCTTACATTCAGTTAAAGTTCCTTTATTATGTCAGACCCAAATAACTCTTTCTTAATATTGACTAACAAAAGCAGGATACTAAGCCATGATCAGGGCAGGATAACTGGTGTATGGCATTCTGCTCTTCTTACTGAGTTTTCCTAAGAATATAAGACTCATTGATATACAAGTTCTTCTTATTGGTCCTGTACTATCTGTAGCTGCCACCTTGACATTTTTTCTATTGATGGTAGTAGAGAACTGGATGTACTTTTAAATGCATTATTAAACTTTATCTTTCCTAGTTAGGATGATTTAAAATCAACAGAAAATTTATTGGCATGTTCATAAAACTTTAAAAATGTAAGTCTCTGCCTAAACAATAAAGTGAATTCATAAAAATGTGGTTCTCAGGGTTTCTGGGAGAGGACAGGGAAGCTACAATAATGACAATGGTTTTATTGTTTTACTTGTAGGTATGCCCTGGCTTCAATGTTATGTACATGTGATGCATATTTGGAATATTACGTGGATGTGGACCATATAGATTCATTATCGGCTTTAAAAAAAGTTAAAACTCTTTGGCTTTTCATTAGAGTTCACACACTGTAGCATGGTTCTGGTGTAACAAGCTCCCTACATCATTTCTTCCTTTCGTGTGCTTGACTTTGAGAAAGATATTCTAGTTTGATTTCCCTTGATTTCCAAACAGAGAAACTGTGTTTAGACATGCTTGAGCTTAAAGCACAGTTCTCTGGTTCAGTTGTCAGAGGAAACCCATAGTTGAACAAACCACACTATTTCCCCCCACGACCATGCTTGTGACAAAAAGTGGAAAGGGTTTGGGAGTGTCACTTTTTAAAAAACTTCCGTTTCCAGAATCCCCCAGTCAGTGGCTATGCTGGCTGAGGAATTCTGGAAGTAGTAGTCCAAAAACAAAATAATGTTTCCAAGCTCTGTGGGAGGGAGATTGTGGGCAGATGGGACTCGTTTTGTATCTAATGAACCATAGTTCATGAGAATAAGGTTGCTAACATCTGAACACTGTTTCTAATGTTTAAGACAAACTTTCTGTTTTTCCTTTTATCCCTGTTTTGTCTCTCTTGCAGTGGTGGATACCCTGCACATGCCTCCAACCCCTCCCAGCAGCCACGGCAGTGATTCAGAGGGCGGGCAGAGCCCAGCCAGGTCCCTTCCACCATCAAGTCCCACCCAGTTGCAAGCCACTGTCAAAGTGACATCACGCTCGGCTTCAGCGCTCACCAGTTCCCCTCTCTTAACAGCGCCACATGTAGGGGACAGTGGTCTCTTTTCTCTTTCTCTTCTTTCTTAATGTAGAGCTTTTGATTTTTCATGCATCTTGGGTGATAACAACAAGAACTTCCCTCAGTAGAAATATAATATAAACTATTTCCGTTCTGAAGTCTGGCTTTTTAAAGCAGATTAAATCTGGAGCTTTAATAGAAACCAGTTATGCTCAGGAATGCAAAAATCCAAGCACTGGCATCTAAAATGCCTGAGTCTGGCAACTGACACCTGAGGGTAAAACAAAATGCCCTCCCTCTTGATGCCTTGCATTTGCAAAACAATTTTGCACACCTGATGATTTGTACAGTTCAACTGATGAATATTTCCAGCTGAATGGGACTTTGCATTTTACCTTTTCTGTGCTGTTCAAAATTATCTATGCATGGAGCTGTCTTCCATGCATTTCACCCTTGCAGTTTATACCAGTTCAGGAGTTTAACACATAGTGGTGCCCATCTGTTTGCAGGATAGATGGGAAATAAAACAGGATTAGTGTTTTTGCCCAGTAGCCTTCCAGATAGTTTGGACCACAGCTCCCAGCATCTCCAGACAGCATGGGTGTTGCAGTCTGATGTAACTGGAGACTGAGAAGTACCAATACAATCAATCTGGATTTGACTGCACAAAGAGTTTAGTTCTGGAGTTAGGGCAGTTAGCAATGACAGGATCAGGAGACCTAAAAGGTAGCGCATAGAAAGTTCCTGTAAGATTCAAACAGCCAGAGGGAAGGAACAAATAAAGTGAAACAAAATAAGCAAGAAAAAGGCTTCCCATTTCCCAAATGTCCATTACAGCATTTTGGCTGTTTTTGAGAATTTGGAAAAGTTACTTTTTCTGCATCGCAACTCCCAAAATCCCCAAGCTAGTGTGGCGATTTTATTGTTGTAAATGTCAAACTTGAAGTGGCTATTTATGGGAGCTGCAATGTTTAGTTGAGTATTTGGTTAGATTAATTCATTTAAAATAGTTTGATTGACTAATAGTAGCCTGATTAGGGGCTTTAATTGCTGATTTTTTTAAAAAAAAATAATGGATGGCAAGACACATCTTAAGCGTATCCCTACCTGAGGGGGAAAAATGCCTCTTCTAAAATTATAACAATAACAATATTTATTTCTTATGCATATCTTCCTATGGAGTGAGGCAACAACACATGAGAGACATAAAACCAATTAAAACCAATACATATTACAAACAATACATATTTTAAAAGTCATAATATAAAGACTATCTGGATAGGCCTGTGAAGAGACTGGTTTTTACTACTGTTTAAATTCAGGCAGTGCGCTTATCTGACGCATTTCCTCGATAATCTGGGGATGGTTGAAGAAAATGTCCTCTGGGTAACAGTTGTCAGCCTAGTTTTGATGATAATCTACTGTATGCATGCATATCTAAAAATGTAATAAATGTCTGTTTTTTCTTTAAAACGATTGGGTTTTTTTTATTTATAAAAAAACAGATTTAATCTGTTTTCAAGATATGCTTAGTTGGATGACGGCCCTCAATAAGAATAATTTCAACTGCAGCTACATTCTTTTGGAGAACAGGCCTGCTTTCTAGCCAGAATCCTATAGTGGCTGTAGTATTACAAGGGCAGTGCTTTTCTCTTTGCACTTGTGCAGGGGGGTGGCAGCAGCAATGGGATGAGAAGAATGCCAGTATGAGTTGCCCTTTTCTTAGAGACTTGACTTTCAGTTGGGTCAGCCTGCATCATCACTGCATTTTACCTCATTCCCTTGAAGCTTATGCCACCTTTTTCTTGCTGCCATTGTCTTAACTGCCACTGTTGGCATAACTATGCCAGCGTAGGAATAGGATCTTGGTCTCGGTTTTCTGGAGCTATGTGCATGCATATATAATGGCAGAACTTGTCTTGACTGTAGAAGCTTTTTATTTTAAGATTGCACTTTTTGTACAGGATGAGTATCCCTTATCCAGAATTCTGAAATCTGAAATACTCCAAAATTGTCCACATGGAAGGCTGAGATAGTGACACCTTTGGTTTCTGATGGTTCAGTGTACACAAACTTTGTTTCATGCACCAAATTTTTAAAAAATATTATGTATAAAATTATCTTCAGGGTATGTTTATAAGGTGTATCTACAACATGAATTTAATGTTTAAACTTGGATCCCATCTTCAAGATATCTCATTATATATATGCAAATATTCCAAAATCCCCCAAAGTCTGAAATCTAAAATGCTTCTGGTCCCAAGCATTTCGGATAAGGGAGACTCAATCTTTTCTGTAAGATACATTTTTAATTTCCCCCCACCTCTGTGGCATTTTTAGAAACTGCAGGGAACAGGTCCTCTGATCTTGACAGAGGAAGAAAAAAGGACATTGATAGCAGAAGGGTATCCTGTCCCTACAAAACTGCCCCTCACGAAAGCTGAAGAGAAAGCACTGAAGAAGATTAGGAGGAAAATCAAGAACAAGGTATGTTGTCATTAACCAACTTTGCTGTTGCTATGTGCCTTCAAGTGAAGGTCCTATCATAGGATTTTCATGGCAAGATTTATTCAGAGGAAGTTGTCTTCCTCTGAGGCTGAGATATTGTGACTTGCTCAGGGTTTCAAGTGGCTTTCCATGTCTGAGCAGGTATTTTTAATCCTTTCTCCTGGACTCCTAGTCCAACACTCAAATTAATACTCTGCAGTGGCTCAATGTGCCAACTAGTGCCTCTTATTTCCAGCTGTGGAGCAGAGAGCTTAGAGTCCTTGAACAAGATAGGAACTTTGAAAAAAGGTTTTGGACTACAGCTCTTAGATTCTCTCAGGCCAGCTAGTGGGGAATTCTGAGACTTGTAGTCCTAAAAAGTAACCTTTTCAAGTTCAGATGAAGCTGCGTCCAATGGTAATGCTTGTCCTCTTTTCTTCCCCGTACCATAAAACTATGCTGTCATTACATCCCATGGAAAGCTATGCTCAAAGAATCTCATAACATCAAACAGAAGAGTACAAAAATACTAAATGTGTGTTCCAGTACAAGACCTGTGAGTTGTGGAAGGTTTGAGGAGGCTGCCCTAATATCACATTTGACAAAGAGAGTATGCCTTCCCATTCCAATATGGTCAATCTATTTATATGCAAAATATATGCTGATTTAAATGCTAAAAACAGATACTACCTGTATTAGGATTTTTAAAAAATTAGGAACAGTGTTCTTAAAAACAGGTAGGGACACCATGGTTGGAGTTGTATTCATTTTCTAGTGCTGTTGTTGTTTTACTTGCAATTATTGAAGTTTCTACCAGGTGTAAAATGGTTTCTTGCTTTCACTTGCAGATTTCTGCCCAAGAGAGCAGGAGGAAAAAGAAAGAATATATGGACAGTCTGGAAAAAAAGTAAGCTTGCCAGAATAAGTCATATAATCAGACTGCAAGGAAGGTTGTGAAAAGACAGATGGAAATGGAAGAGCCTGTATATGACTCAGTGATAGACTAGCTGATTTTTATGCAGAAAAAGCCAAGTCCATCCCCTGACATCTCTGATTCATCTCTGGGTCTCTCTGGGATGCCATGAAAGCTCACTTGAGTTGAGGTCCTGGAGAGCTGGTGCCAGTGATTATTTTAAGACAATACAGTGGATCCTTGTTATACGCTGGGGTTTGGTTCCAAGATCCCCCGTGTATAACAAAATCCGTGTATGCTCAAGTCCCATTAAGTATAATGACATAGCAAAATGGTGTCCCTAATAAAAAATGGAACATCAAGGTAAATTTATACTTTTTTGGAACATTTTCAAACCATGTATGCTTAAATCCGTGTATAAAAATCCGTGTATAAGAAGGGCCGACTGTAGTAGTTGCTTTGCCTGCAAGGGGACTTTGAGGTGTATGTGTGTATATGGTGTGTCATGCCCTCTAGTGGCTATAATGGGTGGTAAGGCATTCTGTCATTGACACAAAAGCCCTTAGAGGTGATACTCGGATGACAATTCAAAAAGGATGTTGACAAGCTGGAGCATGTCCAGAGGAAGGCAACCAAAATGGTGAAGGGTCTGGAAACCATGCCTTATGAGGAAGGACTTAGGGAGCAGGGTATGTTTAGCCTGGAGAAGAGATGGTTAAGAGATGTTATGATAGCCTTGTTTAAATATTTGAAGGGGCGTCATAATGAGGATGGAGCAAGCTTGTATTCTGCTGCTTCACAGAATAGGACCTGGAGCAATGGATTCAAACTGCAGGAAAAGAGTTTTCACCTCAACATTAGGAGAAACATCTGAATAGTAAGAGCTGTTCAGCATTGGCATACACTCCCTCCCAGAGTGGTGGAATTTCCTCCTTTGAAGATTTTTAAACAGAGGCTGGATGGGCATTTGTCGGGGTGCTTGAATTGAGATTTCCTGCATGGCAGGGAATTGGAGTGGATGGCTCTTGTGGTCTCTTCCATTTCTATGGTTCTATGCTGTTTATTCAAAGACATGGAGGTAAGTAAAAGTTGAGAAAAATAACTTCTTCTTCGTGGTCTCTGCGAAGCACACAAATGGGTTATTTTGTGCCTGCGCAGCATTTCTGGATCTTACTGAAATCGCTAGGGAAGACTTTTTGGCGGTAGCTCTGCCCACCCTCTATATAGGCAGGATGTCTTCCCACCCTTTCTCAGTTCCTTTTGTCCGCTGCATGAGCAGCTTAGGAACCTCTCTTAGAATTGCTCCTTCCTTAGCTTTTGCTTTTGTTTCCTGCATTTGCTCTGACTTTGTTTGACTCTGACTACTTTTTGGATTGCGATTTGGACTTGGTTTTGGACTCTGATTAATGGTAACACTCGGACTTCTTGACAATTCTTTCTCTTCGTCCCTTGGCTTTGGTCTAAAGATGTCTGCGCACTCTTTTAAAAAGTGCACTGAATGTGGGACGAACATCCCGGCACTTGACGGTCACTCCTTGTGCCTCCTCTGCCTGGGTGAAGGCCATGTCCCTGCTTCTTGCCCTCACTGCATGGCCTTCCCTCCACAGGCCAAGAAGAATAGGGAGATGCGCCTGAGATCCATGCTCTACATGCAAATTCTGAAGCCTCCCTCCACCTCTAGAGTACCTCTGCCAAGGCTGCGACCGCCAAGGGCAAGCTCCATCTCTGGCTTCAGGGGTCCCTGCCAAGGCTACTGCTGCCGAGGGCAAACCCTCTCCAGAGGTTTCTGGGTCACCAAACCCAGACAAACAGAGGTCTTCGGATCAGGATGTGGCTGGCCACCCATCCTCGACAAAGAGGAAAAGGTCCTCAGACTCCAAACCGGAGAAGAGAAAGCACAAATCTTGAGACTCATCCCATCATTCAGGAAAGAAGTCCCGTCCCTGTCTGGACTCCGACCACCGGTCCCTTACCGACACGCCTGGCCAGCCCGCTGACACTGAATTGGGCTCGGTACCGTGCACCCAACCAACACCTCAACCTCAGTTGTCTCCTCGTCCCGACTCCTGGGCCCGACCAGACACCTTTCTGCATTCCTTGTCTGAACCCTAGCACTCTGACAGATCAGATGCGATCCTGATCACCCCTTGGTGGCCGAGACAGCCGTGGCTCGCCCCCCTCCTTCATCTCTCCAACAACCAATTCCAGCCTCTACCGCTCCATCCTGACCTCTTGATCCTTCACGACGATCGGGTTCGCCACCCCGATGTGGACACTCTCTGTCTTGTGGTGTGGAGGATCCAGCCTTGACTCAACTCTCGGTACTGGTCCGAGAAATCATCCTGCCTTCTCGAAAGCCTTCCACCCAGCACTCTTATGCCCTTAAGTGGGCTAAATTTTTGACTTTTCTGTCCTCAACAGGGCTCACCTCTTTGGAAGTCAATGTCTCCGTTGTTTTGGACTTCCTCCACCACCTCACAGCATCTGGACTTTCCATTTTGTCCCTAAAATGCTACCTTGCAGCCATCTGTACCTGCTACCAATTCTCTGGCCGCCCATCCTTCTTCATTGACCCACTCATGAAGAAATTCTTCAAGAGTCTTGCCAATCTGAGACTGCCGGCAGTGATCCCTATCCCCACTTGGGACCTCCAGCTCATCTTGGCAGAACTCGCTACCTCACCCTTTGAAACTCTGGCTTCCTGTGACCTCAGGTTCCTCACCTGGAAGATAGCCTTCTTGGTAGCCATCACCTCAGCATGCTGGGCCAGTGAACTTTGTGCCCTCTGTACAAACTCACGTACCTCAAATTTTTTAAGAACAAGGTTGAGCTCCGTCTGGACATTTCCTTTGTACCAAAGGTCGTGTCCACCTTTCATCTCAGTCAAGACACCATTCTCCCACTGCTAGCCCCGAACCCGACCACCGACGTCGAGCATCGGTTCCACTCCCTCGGATGTCAGGCAGGCGCTAGCTTTCTACCTCGACAGGACTGCATCCTCTCGTCGTTCCCCAGACTTTTTGTCTGCTACTCCAACTCCAGAATGGGGCTTCCAGGCACACCTCAATGTTTCTCCAAATGGGAGACTTCCACATTCCTTCTCTCTTATGAGATTTTTTTGGGAAGACTCTGCCTGCTTGAATTTGAGCCCACTCCACCAAGACAGTAGCTTCATCTTCAGCGTTCCTCTCCGGAATTCCCTTGGAGGACATTTGCAAGGCTGTGGTATGGTCACAACTTCTGTCCTTTATCAAGAACTACAGACTTGATACTGGACACCAACGTGAAGCTGCCTTTGGCAGAGCTGTTCTCCTTTCCAGAATGCACTAAGGTTAGTTGGCACCTGTCAAATAACTGACACTCACAGTTTTCCTGGTTTAATAATTTATTTATTTCCAGGACACTCCCTCCTCCACAGAGGAACAAGCTTGCCAGTCTAACCCATTTGTGTGCTTCGCAGAGACCACAAAGAAGAAGGACAGGTTGCTTACCTGTAACTGTAGTTTTTCGAGTAGTCATCTGTGAATCCACACAAATCCCGCCCATCCTCTCTTCTGTCGTGTCCTTCTCTCTTCCTTGTCTGCTCTTACGGCAGACCTTTTGGAACTGAGAAAGGGCAGGAAGACATCCTGTCTATATAGAAGGTAGGCAGAGCTACTGCCAAAAAGTCTTCTCTAGCAATTCCAGTAGAATCCAGAAATGCTGTGCAGGCCTAGAATAACCCATTTGTGTGGATTCGCAAATGACTGCTCGAAGAACTACAGTTACAGGTAAGCAACCTGTCCTTTTTAAGATTTCTATTACCTTCAGTAGACAAGAACTAGAAAGTGCAAACTGATTCATTATGTCCCCCATCACCATGTAAGGATGTGAGAGCTGGACAGTGAGGAAAGTGGATAGAAAGAAGATCAACTCATTTGAGATGTGATGTTGGAGAAGAGAGCTGAGGATATCACGAATGGCCAGAAAGACCAACAATTGTGTCGTAGAACAGGTGAAGCCTGAACTCTCCCTGGAGAGTTGTCCAGGATGTTCAAATTGAGGCTGTTATATTTTGGCCACATCATGAGAAGGCATGACTCATTAGAAAAGGGAATAATGTTAGGAAAGGTAGAAGGCAGTAGAAAAAGACGAAGGCCCATTCCAGATGGTTAGACTCAATCAGGGCAGTCACGGGCCTGAATGTGGTTGAGGATGGAGATGGGTGGATCTTGCAGATGTCTCATTCATAGAGTTACCATGAGCTGAGGATGACTGAAAGGCAGTTAACAACAACTTCCTTCATCCTCTGGAACGTCTTCCAACTTTTTAAAGACTCCTATTTTAGATTCCTAAACTCTGAGGATAGCTGGGTGATTCTGGGAGTAGAGGAAAATATGTCACACTTCCCAGGCTCTCTGAGGTAATGTTGTAGAGCTGTCATTGTAAGCAGTACCCATGCTATGACCACAAACTGGAGTGCAATGAGCTTGTGAAATAAGATTTCATTCCCACTTAGAAGAAAGGGCTGGTGGCAAATCTTTTTTGTCTAACAGCCTGGGAAGCAAATTCCATGTTTTGTTGGTCAGTCCAAACTGAGACCTCTTCCTGTTTAATTTCCTAGGGTTGAGACCTGCTCAAATGAGAACAGTGAACTTCGCAAGAAAGTGGAAGTGCTGGAGAACACAAACAGGTAAGACTATAAAATTGCCGAGAAAGGTATTAAATTCCCCCAGCCCAGGTCTTTCTTCCTGAACTATATTTAACAACAGGATTGACTAACCAGTTGGCACAAGCTTGCATGAGTACAATTTTGAATTGGTATTGGAATGTCAAGCTCCCTAATAGGGAACACGAAACCCCTTCTTCTGTTGATTTTTAAAAATCACCAAGGAGAAGAGTACAGCCTAAATTGATGTATATGCTTATTCCCCCCCCCTGCCATTTTATTGTCACAACATCCCTATGAGATAGATTATTCCAAGAAATTGATTATCCTGAAGTTATCCAGTGAGCTTCATGTCTCACTGGGGATGGGAAACTAAGGCCAAAATGCTGTTGCCAGCTAATGTAGTTCCATTTTATCAATTTCTGAATATGTGGACACACGTAAATCCTGTTGCTTCACTGGTTCTGTTGTAGTTGGGATTAGCATCTGAATTTATGCCCAAAATTTCCCAGTATTGGGTCCAACCACTACATTACATTGGCTTTTTAATTGTCCTTTTAAAGATCTAGCTTTTATCAGCTTTCCAAGGAATGATCAGAATGGCCAACAACAAATGCAAACCAAATGTTACTAATATCAAAACACCAAATCAATAAATACGAGGAGTTGCTCTGTAGTTTTGTAATGAGTTATTTTTAAAGTTTTTTTTTTAAACTAGGGATTAGCTTTTACAAAAATATTTGAATCTTTTATGAAATTCAAATTGTGGCATAGAAATATTTTTTTATAATAGAGTGTGGCACACACTACTACTCCTTACGGCATAGGTGGCCAATGCAGTGGGACACTAAAGAAGGGGCAGCTAGACAGGATCCTGTCATTCTGATATGAGGAGTGTCAGGAATGAGTAAATTCCATCAGGATGGCTTTGCTTTTGATTATGTGTGAGTTTTGTCAGCTTTCTGCACTGTGACAGACTTAGGAGTAGAGAGTGAACTTGGCATATATTTTAAAAGCACCTAGATAACAGAATGCAGTCGTGCATTTCTCAGATGAAAGTGATAGCAGTGAAGTGGTAGTGATGGGGGATATCCTTTTGATGATAAAAAGGCCTTGAAGTGTTTTTAGAGTTTGACTGGCAGTCAGCATGTATTACTAATTGGATGGCAAGCATTGTTTCTAATCTCTGGATCTCACATCGCAGAGGCAGTCCCAGAGTTCGTTGTCTCCCACACACAACTTGTGTGCTAAAGGCAGAACTCGGTGTTACCATAGCAAGCATGGGTTCCCATACCTATGTTTGCTAAAGTAATGTGGGGGCAGAGGAAGTATTTGTAAGGGGAAATTGTCAGGTTGAAGGGTAGCTTAAATGTTCTTGCATCTGTTGATTTCTGTCTTGCTCATCACCCTTCTCCTGGGCGACTTCCCTCCCCATTGCCCTGCTGAACTGTTTTTTTGAGAGCCTGGTTGGGACCCAAGATTTAAGAATAGCCTAGGTGGCCCTTGCAAGGGAATATTGTGATGATGAGGGGCAAAACACTGCTAATTCATCCGGATCATCTGGAGACACGGGGCGCTGTGTTATCAGTACGCTGATGACACCCAAATACAGTATGTTTCTCTGTGTCTCCAACTGATGCAGTGACCAGGGATGGCATCTCTCCTCTAGATGCCTGTCTGGAGTCAGTAATGGGCTGGATGAGGGAAAACAGACTCAGCTTGAATCCAGAGAAAACGGAAGTACTCGTGATAGGCTCCCCTGGCCTGGGAATGGAGATTTGTCCACCTGCCCTGAATGAGGGTCACGCTTCCCCTGAAGGACTCAGTTTGCAGTCTGGGGGTGCTTCTGGACTCGTCGCTCCACCTCACATCTCAGGTGGATGCGACAGTCAGGAGCACTTGTTATCAGCTTCGGCTGATACTCCAGCTGTGACCCTTCCTAGGCCGGGGGGACCTTGAAACGGTGGTACATGCTCTGGTGACCTCTCGGTTGACTTTCTGTAACATGCTCTACATGGGGCAACCCTTGTACCAAACCCGGAAGCTTCAATTAGTGCAGAATATGGCAGCTAGGTTAGTCACTGGATGCCCCAGGACTAGCCACATAACACCTATTCTGCAAAATCTTCATTGGCTGCCCATTCGCTTCCGAGCTTAATACAAGGTGTTGGTTATTACCTATAAAGCCCTAAATGGCTTGGGCCCAGGGTACTTGGAGGACCGCCTCTCCCCATATAATCCGCCCCGCGCTCTCAGATCGGACGGGAAGCAATTGTTGAGGATTCCTGATACGAAGTACACCAAGACTGCACAGAGGGTGTTTTCCAAATCGGCCCCGCCAAGCTTTGGAACTCTCTTCCTGGTGAGCTCCACTCGGTTACCTCCCTTGACCTGTTTAGGAAGAAGCTGAAGACCTACTTCTTCCAACAGGCTTTCCCCTAGGCTGTGATATCTGCTCTCTCACCGTTACACTAGCACTTTTGAGCTAGCTATTGTTCTGGTTTTAATGTTTGTAATTTTTATCTTGTTTTTAAACATTGATGTATTGTTTGAGATTTTATAATGTAGATACTGTTGTAAATTGTACATTGTTTAGTACCTCTGTTGTAACCTGCTTTGATCTCCCTGGAAAAGCGGGCTATAAATAAACAGAGTTATTATTATTATTATTATTATTATTATTATTAATAATTTTCCCCAGTAGAGAATGGACCATAATTCCATGACAGAAAGCATATTAAGCAATTTTACATTTCATTCCTGATCTTTCCCCTACTTCAAAATAGGATTTGGTAGGAGGGGATGTGAGATCTAGACCGCCATGAATTCCTAGTGATCTGTTGCCAGTCAAACAGAAGTCAGCTAAAAGGACAAATAACCCCATGTAGTTTAAGACTGTACCTATGTTCCTGAATTGCAGAGCTTGGAAAAATTACCTATTTCAGCTACAACCCTGAATTCTTTAGCTTGGCCATTGGTCATGGTGAGATTCTGGAACTGTACTCAGAAAGATTAAATTTCCAGGCTTTGCTTCATTGCAGTTGATAGTCCTCCCTTTAAAGAAATGTCAGTATGCTTGGCGAAGCTTCATTCTTCTACACCATAGAACTTCACCTTGTTTTTTAAAAAAATCATTTTGAGTCTTGGTAAAATAGCTTTTAAATATTCCTGGAAAAGATTAGTATTAAAGATAGCTTCTTTTTCTGGTAATGAGTAGTATTGTTTAAACCCCACCCCCTCCAGATTTCTCAGAAGCAGTCTTAACTAAAGCTTTGCATTGTGTAAAGTTGCTTATGTTTAGCACAATAATTAGTGAAAATCCAGCTTTTTTTTTTTTTTTTTTTACAGTTGACTGACTTTTCTAATATCTTTAAAATTTATTATTTGGTTTGCCAGTAAAATATTTCACTGTCATTTCTATATGTGAATGCCTGCCCCATTCCTATTAACATAGAATAAACATTGCTTTTAAGGTTTTAGTGAGAAGTAACTTTCTGAACACTCTGATGGGATGAACTTGTTCAATTGTGCAGTGAGACTGCCTTGGCAAATGGGAGACTTTCATTCACTGGAGAATGTAATCAGAGGCCAGATGGCATCTCTCCAGCCTGTTCTAGATGTGGATTTCCTGCACTGACAACATTGTTGGATTATATGATATTTAATCTAACTTTAGGATTCTGTGAAGGAACAGATGGTTATCTCCACATTTTATGCACTGGATAACCCTGTGAATGAAGTATGTTCTCTAGGGCGAGAGTGATTACACCACAGCTGATAAGTGGATTTCATACCTGGAAGGAAAACTGAACCCAAGTCTCCCTCATCCATGTCAGGCATTGTGTTGAGCAGATAATATTGTTCTTGTTTGTTGAACCTCAGCTGTAATTCACTGGGCAGAGGCTGTCTAAATCCTCCCCTAGCTCACCCCTAATGCTAAATGGAAAAGTTAAATGGAAGGCCAGAGGACTAATTTTTGCACTGCAAAGCTGTGAAATAGCTGGATTTCCATTAGCAAGGGAAAAGCAAAGATATGGTGCCTTGGAGAAGGTGATTCTTTAATTGAATTGCACCCTTAAAGTGTGTTGGAGCAAGAGTGAAAGGATGCCATTTCTGCAGATGGAATGCATCAGGGTTTGTTTTGCGCTCTTGTCTCTGCTCTCCCTTGTTAATCTATTAACTCCAACAAGGCCTTTTTAACCTTCAAGAAGATGTATAGTTGGGCCCTCTTAGTGTATCATCTATTTTTCCACTTTAATGGGTTCTCACTCAAACCACCTCTTCCATTTTCAGTACACAGTTGCCAAAGTAAAATGTTATTAATAAATGGGAGGGAGTCTTTTCTGTGGAAGAGCAAAGCTTCTGACCTTGAGTTATCTCCTGGCACATTTTATCTCCAAACAAAACATTAAGAGTTTGAAAGAACTTTTAAACTGAAGTGTATGTTAGCCACAATCAGTCACATAGGTATTGATTTGGTGATTGTGTATATTTTAGGAACACAGGAAGCTGATTTATACCAAATCAAGCTATGTATTCATCTGCCCTGGCATTGTTCTTTCTGATTGGCAATGGTTCTGCATATTCTCTGGTAAACAGTCTTTCCTAGCACCAGCTACCTGATCCTCTTTAACTTAAAGATATCCATGATTGAATCTAGGATCTTCTGCATAAATACATACATTTGCTGAATCACTATATTATTGTCTTGTATTTCTGATCATGTAATGTGATAGAAACAACATACACTGCAATAGTCTGTGCCACAAAATCAGTACCTAGGCTTGGAAAATATACTTGTTTGGATTACATCTTCCACAATCCTTTATCCAGCGTGGCCATTGACCATAACAGCTGTGGGATTCTGGGACTTATAGTCCAAACAAGGGCCTTCTGCAAGCTCCAACTAGAAGTTTAAGTAGGGATAAAAAAGACTGAGTTGTGATGTTCATAATAAGTCCTTTCTGTAGGGTGTCCTCTAAAGCAAGATTTTTGGCCCCTGGCTTTTTTCTTCCTGGTTCTTATCTTATGTGTCAAGCCAAGATAGACTTCCCATATTTGTCTCCAAATTTGTCAGTACAGAGACTTCTCAAGGGACTTAATATATTCTACCTATGAAGGAGCTTGGAGCTTCATGCACAGAACAGATATGGTCTAGCTCTCAAAGGAAATGCCTTTGTTTCTAACAGTAGAGAACAACATTTCCTGCCTTGCCTTGCTTTTGTGTCCCAAACATCTCATGGCGTTTACCTGCATCAAACCTCCCTCTGCCGCCACCACCTTAATAGTTTTAACATTTCAGGAAAGATGTAACTCAGTGACCTTCCATTATCACATTTCTTCCCCTAAAATGCCTTTTAAAATCCATGCCTGATGAAGAAGAAGCCTGTGAACTTTGAAAGCTTATGTAATGTATTTTGCACTTTTTGGTTGGCCTAATAATAGTATCACCACAATGTGTTTTTGGGAGTTTGCTATATTTTGCTTCCCTTATGTCCTTTTCCAATCAAACTCCAAGCCCATAGGATTCTAAGGAAGACCTGGCATGAGAGGTTACCTTCAGCACAACAGCAGGTATAGGTGACAAAAAGATCCCTGCTAGATTACACCAAAGGCCTATCTAATCTTATCCAACCTACACATTGGCCAACTAAGTGCCTCTGGGAAGCCCCACAGACATGTGCCATATTACTGAATAATAGTAAGAAAAAGTTCTGCTTGTCCACAAAGTACTCTGCTGGGACCATTCGAGGTGCTAATTTAAGCCTGAACTTCTAGAGTCCTTGGATTCATTTACACTCTAATTAGATTTTTAAAAAATATCAAAAGACAGGCAGATATAAATGGAGCTATAAAGATACCTTTGGGAATGTATGCCCTACAACTAGGCTTTAAAAGTGTGTTCTTTCTTTTAAAAAATATAGATACGAGTATTATTCCCTTTTGTCGTTTTATGTTAACCATTATTTAAAAGGGCATGGTAGTGGTATGTGAAGAGTCTCCTGGTTTTACAGTGTGATACCATTTTAAGTACTGAATATCTGTTTCTTGGAACTTTTCATTTTTACCTTGTGATTAAAACCATAAGGCCAGTAGATGCTGGAAAAATCTGTTTAGGTGCTTGAGCCATTCCATGGATCAATTGTTGCTATCTCTCATCTATCTTGTGTGGGTGGGCAAATGTTTATCATTACTGACAAGCCCCAGTGAATTGAAATCTTAAAATATCCTATAAATCTGACAGAGCATAAGGACGGAGAGGAGTGAAATGAGAGGGAAGGAGGTGGGGGTGGGGAGAGAAAAGCAACTTCAATCACACACTGCATAACTACACAAGAGATAGTGATGGAGGCTGATTTGGACAACTTTAAAAGAAGGATTAGCCAAAGCCATTGAAGCTAAGTCAATTAGAGACTATTAATCCTTATGCCCATGGGCACTGAGATATATTCTCTCCAACATTTCACAAAACTGGGACACAGATAGACATGCAACATCAGAGTGTGATCAAGATGCCAAAAGTTATTAATGAGGAAGAACACAAGTTAGATGATGTTGCAGTAGTTTGCTTTTGCCTGAACCTACTGGGAAGGGCAAGATTCTACCCTCTTCTCTCCCCTTGTCCCTGTTGAGATAATTGAATACAAACGACTTTGCATATTGAACACAATGTGAAACAGCATGGAGTAAGCTGAGAACAAAAGGGGAGGAAGTGGCAGGAGAAGAGAGAAACTGGGACATTTCAAAAGCAGATGAAAAAATGGGATGACTAAGGATTAATTAGGTCTGTTGCTGAAAATTGGGATAGTCGGAGTGCATACAAAAGGATGCTGTATTGCTCATGTTCTACCTGGGCTTTCTGTAGGCACCTTGGTTGGTCTTAGGACTGATTCAGCACAGCTCTTCTTACCTTCTGATATATATCCCCAATATATTATGATTCCTACTGCTGTTTCACTTACTTTCAGAACACTCCTGCAGCAACTGCAGAGACTCCAAACTATGGTGGCTGGCAAAGTGACACGCTCATGTAAAGCTGCAAGCACACAAACAGGGACCTGCATTATGGTAAGTGTCTCCCATATGTGTCTTTTCTCCAGAACTTGGAAAAAATGCCTATTTTTTTTTTTTTGTACTATGGCTCCCAGAATGCTCTAGTTAACCATGGTTAGTGACTAGGGGAGTTTGGGAGAGTTGTGGTGCATTAGTGTCCATACTTGAAGGGGGATTTGGGGAGTTGTTAAGCAAAAAAGTAACCTTTCCAAAATCTGCTTGAATCCCCCTGCCAGCTTAGCTATTGCCAGGCCTTAGCTTCCTTAGATGATAGAATATGCTGGCTCAGAGACTGGGAGCTCTGAAAAAAGTCAATTGTGGTGAAGAAAATTGCCCCATTAATTTCAGTAAACTGTCTCATTTTTCTCCTTGTCTCTTTCTGTCCTGAAATAATTGTCTTATATTTATTGTGTAGGTTTTCTCTCTTTACAATTGCATGTTTGAATTATTTCTTTTAGAAATAAAAATAAATGGGAAATAAAAGTTTTATTTGTGCCCTATATGAAAAGCTGACTTTGAACAGCCCTGCTAGACAGAAACCCTTCTTCTTTGTATCCTTGCTTTTGGGGGCCAGGAAGCATTCAAACATGAAATTCATCAGCCGTTTTATGAAAAGGTTTTGTCCAGAAGATCTGTTCCATTTTCCCATTGCTTAGATGTATGTATTAGATCAAATCTGAATGTGCTTCCATTCCCTTGCTGTGTTAATCCAACAGGAGAAATCACTTTAAAATTGTTATTCCTATATCTACCAATCAAATATCCTTCATGTTCTTATTATTCTTTCCCTCCCACACAAGACTTCACACTTCCAATTTTTAAAATACATGTGTGTCCATCAACACAAGTAGCAGGGAAAGCACTCACTGTGATGTTAAGAAACAACATTGAAATTCACATCACAGCCTAGTCTAGCCGAGATGGATTTCTTACCTTTTAAAGTTTTGTGAGCAAGTAGCTCATCTGAGCAGAATGGCTGCAGAGCTTCCAGGGTTGCCATACTAATAATGTAAATGTGCCTTTTGCTAAACCAAATCTTCATCACATCTGTGCAATACGATGTACAGTTATAACCATCATATCAAATGATTGATACATGTCAGCACAAGATGAAGAAGACTCTTCAAAATTACACATTACCTGCTTGGTTTTGATAGGGACCTTTCTCTATTTATGTTCAAATAAAGAGCCTTTGCTTTATTTTATTTTTTCATGTCAAATTGTATGTGTATTTGTTTTCCTGCTAGGTGGTGGTATTATGTTTTGCCATTACTTTTGGCAGCTTCTCCCAGATTTATGGGCCTAATTCCTCCATCACAAAGGCAGTACTGCCAACCCAACATTCCACACCAGAATCATATGCTGCCTCAATAGGTAAGTAAGAAGCCTTCCAAGCTTCTGTGGTTATCTAGTTCCTAATTCAGCCTTTCCCCTGTCTTGGGTCTTTTAAAATGGTTGGATCATAACTCCCACTAGCCCAACACATGAGGACATTAGCTAGAGTTTATGAGAGCTCCTGTCTAGTCCAACTGCATTTGGGAACTGAAGGCTGAGAAAAGGTGGTGTCCTTGACAAAAGGAAGATGAAGTTTCTCTAGAATGCTAGAACTGCTTGGGAAGTGGTTTAACAGAATTTCAGGACGTAAACTGTTTGTGGGACAAACAAGAAACAGACGTGAGTCATGCTTCCTCTTTCTATGCAGCTGATTCAGTTAAGGAACATGGGATTTGTGTAACCAGGGGTGACTTCAGTGAGGCGATCTGAGGTGGTCATTTGCTGTCACATGCCTGCCATTTGTCACTTCAGGTCTTCAGAACCTGTGACACCATGGGGAGATAGTTCATAGCTTGTTTTGGGAGGAGTCTCTTTTTTGAGAAGATTAGGAGGGGAGTTTAGTTCTGAGATCTGAAGAGGTTCAGTTCAGACACCTTTAGTTCAGGACTTGCTGCTGAGATAGCTATTTTTTTTAACACAAGATGTTTAGTCCTTGTCATTATCCAGTTACAATGTTTGTGGGAAACAGAGCCAGGAAAGGGGAGTGCTTCCCCTGAATGGTATAAGCAGCTTCTTATATATTCTGTTTGCAAATTCCCCACTAATACAACTTTATGGTCATCACTCACAAAGTAGAGGCTCTAAACACAGGAGATTGTTGATGTTCAGTGGCTGGCATTTCCACCTTTTGATTAGAAGGTCTAAGTAAGATGTCTCTCCCTTTGATATTCTGTATATTTCATCATTTTAGTACAGATAGTATTGGGCTAGATCAACCAATAGTTGTGCTGGCTGAGTTGATGAGAATGTTAAGAAAAAGCAACATGGGATATACAGTGAATGAAATAAAACATGTATGTGAGAGTCAGGATGACTCAGCAGAAGCAATTAGGAGCCACACAGGTGTAAAAGGTAATGTAGTTAACAAGTCCTAAATGCCAAGGACAGAAATGCAAAGTGGATAATTGAACACACCTGAGAATTGTTAAAGTGGACAAGGCTGAGATGAGGAAATCATTAATTGTGGGATGAACCAAGAGAACCAATGAAAATGGTTGTACATGCCCACTGGGTGGAAACTGACAAGAGTGGGTGTTGTTTTCCAAGGACTATAATAATGGCTATGAAACCCAATGTATTTTGTGGGTAGTAGTTGGGTAGTTGAGGAGTATTGGAGTAGTGTTGAGTTGTGTTGGATAGTTTTGGAGCTGTATATAGTAAAGTAAAGTAGATCTTTTATATAAGACTACTGAGTTGTCTGGTGTCTTGAGTCAAGCTACAAGAGCCAGCTGGATCCTGAAGAAAGGTGAAGACTTCTGTGGAAGCAAGAGTGAGAAGGCTTGGAGAATTTGTCAGGGTCTTCAGCCTATTCTCTGTAACTCTGCTGCTTTAGAGCAAAGCTTAAACCACTGGCCAAAACTGGTCAGCGCCGGTGCGTAACAAGGTGGTGAGTTCGAGCCAGAGGTGAAGAGCTACAACTCCCATCATCCCTGACAGAGAATCCAACACATTTGTCAGGAACCATGGTAATGAAGAGTTGTTGTTGTGCACCTTCAAGTCATTTCCAATTTATGGCAACCCTAAGGTAAAGCTATCATGGGGTTTTCTTGTCAAGATTTTTTCAGAGGAAGTTTGCCATTGCCTTCTCCTGAGGCTGAGAGCATGTGACTTGCCCAAGGTCATCCAGTAGGTTTCATGGTCAGGTGGGGAATCAAACCCTGGTTCCAGAGTTGTAATCCTACACTCAAACCCCTACACAACCAGTATATAAGGCAGGTTCATATGTTCATATTTTGGCAACCCTAAGCCCAAGCAGAATCTTTCCACGCCACTTAAATAGTTGTCTAGAAAACAATTATATCCTAGCATTTCTCTGATGTCCCAGCATTTATGTCTCTGCTTTTCATCCCATCTCCTTTTTCTTTTTCTGCACAGTGAGATCAAGGAGTCTGTTGATTTATGATGGGGCTCCCCCATTGGAGGAACAGCACTTCTCAGATCGCAGCAGTGGCTGGGACAGACACTTGGAGGCTTCCACACATTCAGCCCTGTCTTTGGAATCTGTGTCAAGGTCTCATCATGACCAAGTCATGGAGATCATGATAGCCAATGAAACAAGGCTAGAGAAATCTGTGCTGGTGGAATTGCAACAGCACAGGTAAGCAACAATAGCTCATTGATCCATTTTGAATTGTGGTATGAAGCTTTCACCGCTTTGTAACTGCTCTAGTCAATAGGAAGAAAGTGCGGACCAGTGCTGCTCAAAATTGTTTCTTTGCCTGGAATACAGTGGAAAGTTGGCATGCTTATATGCAACCTGCAGCTGACCAGTGTGGGTGTTGAAGGGAGAGGTCAGAGGCTCACCATAAGACCAAAATAAGGTAGAGCCATACTAAAGGAAAAGCATTCTGAATCAAGCAAAAACTCTGAAGCTGCAGAGTTATTAAGCACTTAGGAATTTCAAGAAAAAGCAGATTAAGCATTACCAGCACATTCTGACCCTACCATCAACAAACTGGTGCTTTGTACTAATAACCACAACAATTTGAAACATAAGGAAAAGGTTCAGTGTAAATTACTTTTATAATGGTAATTCCATTATGGCTTCATGATTGGCTAATATATCTCCTGTATCTTCCTATGATTTGATATGTGTTGTTGTAAGCTGTTGCTAAATACATTTTCCAAAACTGATACAGTATACAGTTGTCCCTCTGAATTCGCAGCTTTGGAACTAGCAGTTTAGATTATTCATGAGGTTGCCACCTCTCCTCTTCCCTCCCTCCCCCACACTCTTTTCCATCCCCTTCCTCATTACGTCCTTCATCCCCCCCCCCCCCCCCCCCCCCCCCTTTTCCCCCCCCCCCCTCCTTACTTCCTTCCTCCCCCCCCCCCCCCCTGGCCTAGCTTTGCCTCCGGGGCTGGGAGGGGGCCTTCCCTCAATTTGTGAGCCAGGGTGTGAGGGCTGCCAGGGCCTGTAATCTGTGCCTGGCCAACTGACTGCCATGGCAATCTCCCTCCTCATTGGGCGCACACCCCGCCCCCCTCCACCACAGCCAATGGCTGCCCGCTTGCTTCCTCTCTCGGCCCTGTCAGCCTGGGGCTGGATGAGCTGAGCTGGCTCCAAGGCAATGGGGCCAAGAAAAGAAGCAGAGGGTACCCCCACTTGCTCCCTATCATGGCCCTATTGCCTTGGGCCAGCTTAGCTGATCCAGCCCCAGGGTGATGGGGCCAAGATAGGAAGCAAGCAGCAGGACCCTCTGCTTCCTCTCTCGGCCTCATTGCCTTGGTGATAGCTCTTTTACATACAGCTAGGATGTGAAATATGCCATTTTAATAGGGAGTGGTAATCCTAGGAATGACTACTCAGAAGTAAGTTACTTCTGGGACTTACTTCCAGGGAAAAGGGGCATATAATTGTAACCTAACTGACTAATAGTTGCAATTAGGTGCATGTTTTGCATTTGGAAGGTCCCAGGCTCAACCCTGAATCTTGGGTAGCAAAGCTGGAAAAGATGTTGTCTGAGACCTTTCTGCTGTGCGGTGTAGCTGTGTAAAATACAGTATATGTTAGTAATGACAGTAGATGTTATTCTGTTTAGACCAGTTTGTCTGCAGATGCTGCAGTTTGCAGTGTAATCAGACTTTGTTTTCCATTCTTTATTTTATTACAGAGTCAACTCAGAGCTGGATGCAAATGAAACATTAAAGATAATTGAAATCGACAGAAGAGTGAACGCCACATCTTAAAAAGAATTTTAACATCTTGGGGGGGGGGGGGGGAATCCTTTCTTTCCAACCAAAGGTCTGAGGAACTTTTCACTGTCAATCAATCCAGAGCACTTGTCTGATCCCTGTGCCAGCTTATGGGAAACTGACTTTGGTCTGCAGTTCTTCTTTTCTTCCATGCCCCCCAGTTTTCCACTATTCAGTTTGCCTTTCACTCCTACCACCCAAAAGGAAGGTTTCTAAAGGCATCAAGTGTCAAGAAGGTGTTTGCTAGTAAAGATAGGATGGGAGTTGGCATGCCTCCTACTTAAGGAGAGGAACGGATAACCAATTAGTCTTTGCATCTGTGTAAAAATGTTGTAGATGCCTTGCCTCTGTTCTCTTACAATGTAATAACATCAGTGAAAAGGAAAGAAACAACAAAGCCTGTTCTGATTTCAACCAGGAACTGCCTTTCATGATTCGGCAAAGGGTGACTTTGCATGATCAAGTGTTGTTGTTTTTAAACAGGGAAATGTAATGATGAGGTGACAAATACATAAAATGCTTCAACAGTAGTGTATTTTTAACTATAGAAGTCCCAATTTGGCGAAGCAAATACACAACTTAAGGAAAGGAATTATTTTCTTCCTTTAGTAGAACCAGCTTGTATCTCTGTCATGTGAAAGTGGGTATGATTGGACATCCAGTGAAGTTCTGGCAAATCATAATGGCATTTCAGGTGTGGTGGGGAACATCTGATTTCATTCATAATTAGCCTTAATACTGTACGAGTATGAGAACTTCAGGAATCATCACTAGTTTTTTAATCTCAGAGGAATTAACAGTTTCAGAATTATTTTCACCTCATGGTGACATCTCCCTATAAAGACTGGAAAATTTTGCATTTGCCTTATATTAGATTTTAGCCCATTGACTCTGAAAGTGAAGGAGAGGGATATAAGAAATTTAAATGATTTGGCCAAAGCCGTGGTATGTATGATGGTGCAACCTGAGTGCATCCTTCAAACAGCATTAAATTTTATTAGATGGGCTCAAAAAGGTCCCGCTTCTTCTCTTGAGTAGAGTAGGACATTCATTAATAAATCGGAGTCTGGATTACTGAACATCAGACTACAAAATCCTCCAACCACAAAAGCTAAATGCTCTGAATTGACTGTGAGAATGGGAAGGGAGAATTCAGGCCTTTCAACCAGTCCTTGATTAGAGACAAGTACTATGATAAATGAATGCCAGTGTGGTGAAGTAGCAAGGAAGTCAGGCTAGAACTAGGGAGACCAAGCTCAGATCTCCATTTGGCCATGAAACTCTTAGCCCTTTCAGCAACTTCGGACTAGTCACCATCTTCAAGTTTTTAACCTTCCTCACAGGGCTGAGGTAGGATAAAATAGGTGGGGAGAGACCTTGTATATACTGCTTTAAACTCCTTTGAGAAAAAGTGGGGCACATAAGGTAAAACCTAACACTTTGCTTAGGGTTGGCTAAGGTTGTCCCATTAAGATAGGACTGGGTGAATTCTCACACCTAATTTCAGAATAGCAAAGTAGCAGGGGGAAAGGAAGAAGGCAACATGAAAGACACATGAAATACTTTTTTAAAAGGAGAAAGGAACACAGGAATTTGAGTCCAAGATTACTGACAGTGGTCTCCCAGTTGTAACTCTCTCCCTTCCTTTACATTTTCTGTTCCTTTGTATTATTGTAAGTCTGACATAATTCCCTAGTATACCTTTTCATGAAAAGTGAGTCAGCAAAGTTAGTCTCTTTCTCTGCCCAGTTTGCATGAGAGAAGGAGGACATCTGATTCAAAACGTTGCAATCCTGTGCTGCATTTTTCCTGGTTTATCCTACATTCAAGACCTCTGGTTGCTCAGATTCTCCTGCCATCCCTGCTCCTTTCTGTTGTAAATAGTATTTATTAGTTTTTGTAACTTCAGCTGGCAGCTGGAATGACCAGCCAAAGCAGTAAAATCCCTTATAAATGGCCTCTGTGAACTTGAGAAACCTCCAATATTTATGTTAGTCTTCTAGCATTAATTTTTTGAAATAGTAAATGCAAAAATTTTCCCCCTCCCAAACTTTTTTCCATCCCTCTATTTTCTTCCCTCCATTTCTGTCGTTGTACGTGCATTTCAAAAAATGGTTGGAGTGAAAGCCAGTAAAGGTTTCATTCTCCTGTTTTATTTGGCAAGTTACAAGCTACTGTAACTTGAAATGAGCACAGCTTCCCCGCTGGTTGCCTGAGGCCAAGTTTACGATCTGAAAATTCAGTAGAAATCTGCTCCAGTTCCCAAATATCTAACAGTTGAGATGATTGCCGCAGTTGCATCTCCGTGTGTGTCCCTTTCTAGCTCAGTCATCATCATCTTCACAATATTGTGAGGGATGCTGAAAAGAATGGGATAATCTAAAAAAGCCAAGATGTAACTCAAGTAAAACTGCTACTAAGGGCTTCTGATAAAGTTTTCTCTGTCTGCTTGGCTCTTTCTAAATCAGTGGTGTCGCTAGGGTTGGTGTCACCTGCTATGGTAACTCCCCCATTGACATCCTCACATACCACATCATACAGAATCCTTAGTAATGTTTTTTATACTAATGTTACTCATAAGTTGTGATTTGTATATATCACTGACTATAATGGCAATAGTTGTGATAGCATATCACAGCCTAAATGTATTTACATTTACATAGTTTCATGTGGTTAAGGTGAGAGTTTGGTAAGATGGGATGTTTTTAAAGAAAACTTAAAGTAATTTAAAAAACAAACAAATCCCGAGGTTTCCTTTCTCCTCTCACTGTGCCTTACTCTACTCACACCATCTCTTCTGCTGAGTTCCAGTAATTTAAAGGGATGCAGGCGAATACCACAGCCTGCTTCTGCCAAAAGGCAGATGTTTGGGGAACAATGACATTACCCCAAATGGGGTGTCACCTGATGGAGCCCTCACCCCCTGCTCCCCCAAGTGATGTCCCTGTTCTAAAAGATATCCTCTGTTACCTTTTGATGGGATCTCTTGGGAATGGGCTTTACATGCACCCCTAGACAAACCATTCTAATTTCATAACACTGTCATTCTACATGTCTGTAAGCTGTTAGATGCTTAGAAAGCTGGTGGGTGGGTTATGCAAGAAGAAGGTGTTATTTTAAACTGTGTATTTATGGAAATCAACCATGAGGTCAGTTATGCTTCTTAATGAGTCACTTTAGTCCATGATTGTCTATAAAGTATGTAGATAGGAGGTTTCTTTCACCATGTATATGCTTCAATTCTACTGCTACTTTCCCCTTACCATTTCTGTTTTTTTGCTGTGCAAATGCAAATGCATTTTGTCCAGCATGTGCTTGCAAGACAGATTTCAGCTGCCATAAATTGGTGATTTCCCCCCACATTATGCCATGATGAAGAGCTGCCTCTTTTCTTGGCTATATTTCAAAATACAGTAATGCCCAATTTTTTAAATTATAAATTGAGGTTTAATGTCAAACTTTTTGAAAAAGCTCAACATAACCCTTTTTGGAATAATTTAGTGTATTGGGGTTTCTTTTGTTTCATTTTGTTTAAACTTTCAATTTTAAAGAGTCTGGACACAGTTTGGCAGTCAGTCAAATGAATGAGTAACATTAATTGCTATATGGGCCAAGATTTCCACAAAGAAACTGAGATCTTTAATGTCAGTAGTCCATTATGTAACCTCTCCTACCATCACCACACACAAATGGCATAAAGTGTTGTATATTTAGCATTCTTTCCCCAACTCAATGTCAAAAATAATTCTTCTGTAATTGGTAACTGGAAAAAGGCCAATGTACTGTTTGCATTTCCTTTTCATCTGACCCCACCATTTTACTATTCTTCCACTTCTACATGTCATACTTAATTAATTGATTTGTAACAGTATAGCTGTGATGAAAAAGTTTTTTGTCTCTTTCTGTATGTGGAAATATGTGCTATTTATCAGTCTAATCCCCAGTAATTTTGGTAACGTTCTAAACAACCTCTCAATTGATTGGTATGTTCAGGGAAGATTTATTACAGTCAGTCTTCACCTTGGCATAAATGCTACTTATGTTACCCTGTGTTCCACAGACCTTTTACATGCCCTCCATCTGTCCTGATTTGGCAGGGATCGTCCCATTTAATCATCTGTCATCCTACTTTTTCAGATGCTTTTGAAATACCCAAGTTTCTTTCTCCTCCTACCACTTTCCTCCTTTGCCCTCAGCTTACTTCATTTGCTGAAAGCTGAGTTCAGAGTGCAGAAGTAGCTGCACTAAGTTAACACAGCAGGGAGGAGAGGAGAGAATCCTGCCATTCCCCCTTCCACCAAAGATAACTCCTACCTCACTTTGCAGTATATTACTGGATGCATTCATCCTGACTACATGGTAACTGCAAGGTGCACACTGCAAATTTCCACTGAAGCAAAAACCTTCTGATTGTCTCAACTGTCAGGAACAGCTGTGTGATTACATTCAGCATGTGTAGATGTAATGTAGCTTAGGTTTATTGCATATTTAAACACAGAAGCATCTAGAGAAAACAGTTAAGTTCCCCTGAAATAAAGGTTGTACAGTAATCTTACATGTTTTTTAAACAGAGGCTGGATGCCACGTGTTGGGGGGAGTGCTTTGTGTGTTCCTGCATGGCAGGGGTTTTGACTAGATGGTCCTTGTGGTCTCTTCCAACTCTATGATTTGATGATTCTGCACTTGATCCTATTCAGTTCAGCAGCAATGAGGCAATTGAGAACTGGATGCAGGATTGCAACTACCATCTGCAGGCACAGAGGTGTCAAAACTGATACAGTTGGCCATTTGAACTACCATATATTTGCCCATAGTTTTCACTTATTCCTTCTGTTTTGTGAATATGCAAATGTATTTTGGGTGGTTCGCATTTAAATTAAATTGGTCCTGTAAAACATGCAAATTATCTGGCAAAGTACATGAGAAAAAAATTAGGAAAAATGGTAAATTATTAGACTACCCTTTTTGACATACACTGTTCAGGTTCTTCACTGCATTGTTTTAACTTTGTACAGCTTTTATGGTATTTTTATTTTTTCTATATATGCACTGCTTTTCTAAGAGTGTCTTCATAATGACTGCGCATATTGCAAACTTGGAGGGTAAGGAAGATTTTTTAAATGTAAAGAACCTTTTATTAAGCAGACAAGTCTAAAACCAAATAGCAAACTAAGTGCTTTTTTGTATGTAACTGAGTAAAGTGAATGTATGTAATGCTTTATCTGTTTCTTTGCAAATAAATATTTTCCTAAAGAAAAATGAAGTGGCTGTTCTGTCATTCAGTACTGGGTTTTTCTTTTTCTGACATTTATTTTAACCAAACAGTTGCCTGTTTTTTTTTCTTTTTAAAAAAATCACTACCACACTTCAAAACTTGGAGTATTCATAACCTTAAAAAAAAATACTGACAGCTAATTATCCAGCATGCCTTTAAACTGGAAGAGAGATCAAAAGCAGTGATATGTCTTATAGCAGCAGACTTGCCTTTTGCTTTATAGAAAACACTGGGCTGAAATGATTGGATTTAACTGAAAAATGGTTAGGTTGGTTGGAGGGCCTGTTATCTAGATAACTGCCTGCCATTGAACTGATGGGTGGTTAAGCATGCATTAATCTCACTGAAGTCTGTTGGACTTTTTCTTTTTAATGAGACTTGGCATCTGTAGAACACTAGTCCCTTCAAAGTTTCCTGAAACCAGATATCTACAGTATGAATAGAACCCATATCCTGAAGGACCATATTCTGCAATATGAGGCTGCCCAAGCTTTGAGATCTTTTGGTCCTGCTACTTTCAGAAGCACATTGGGGGGGAATACAAGACAGGGCCTTCTTAGTGGTTGCTCCCAGGCTGTAGAATAGTGGTCCCCAAATCTTTTTGGGCTACCACCCCCCTTCCTCTTGGGTGACAAACCTAGTGTCCCTCGCATCCCTGTACTGCAGCCACTCACTGTAAACCATAAGGTTGTGAGTTCAGTACCAGGGAAAGGGCTCAAGCTTAACTCAGGCTTGCATCCTTCTGAGATTGCTAAAATGAGTATCCACTGGTGGGGGGGCAATTGGCTTACAGTTATAAACCGCTTAGACACTGTTAGTTCAGTATGAAGCGGTATATAAATGAAGCTGTTTTTTAATATTAGGTCTACTGTTGCAGATTCAAAACAACCAATCTC